>NW_024728915.1:0-11974 GCF_018991925.1 Homarus americanus | reverse complement strand
TATCAGGGATGTTTGTCTGAGGAAAGAGCACTTGAACTAGGCACTCCCCAAGGGGGAATATTGAGTCCAATGTTATTTAATGTGTTAATGAACAAGATAGCCTCACACAAATATCCCAAAGGAGTTGTAACCATAATTTATGCAGATGACATCATATTTCATGGAAACTCTGTCAAAAATTTGCAGATTGCATTAAATAATTTTATTGTTCTTTCTCAAAAGATGGGCTTAGTTATCAATGAAGAAAAAACCAAGTGTGAATGTAAAGGAAGAGGAACTGAATCCGTTTTTCTAAATGGAAAAATTGTTGAGAAAGTGTCAAAGTATAAATATTTAGGAATGTATATTGGCTTTACTAGTGAAAGTAAAGAGGCAGAAATATATCATGTCCTCACTCAATGTAGAGCAAGATTACAGCCCTTGAAGGCTCTAGCATGTTGTGGTAAAGGTGCTGGGGTACCCATACTGAGAATGATGTATATTTCTACCATCAGATCACTTATAGACTATGCAGCACCTGTCCTCTCTTGTACTGGTGAAGGAAGGCTACGGAAGCTTGAGATCATGCAAAATGAAGCAATGAGAATAATTTTAGGGTGTCAAAAGAATGCAACGATTGAGATAATGAAAATGGAACTAGGGTTACAGAGCATTTCACAGAGGGTCAATGAAATTAATACAGTTGCAGCAGTTCGATTAATGAGAGGGAACAGTGGGGGTAAATTTGTACAAGATATAAATGATGGTTTAAAAGGTAAAAGGACCTTCTGCAGGCAAGGCCAGAGAGCATACATGAATGGATTAGTAAATATTATTAAAAAAATGCAATCTGACAGACTGGTGTACAGCTGGGATTAGTAAATATTATTAAAAAAATGCAATCTGACAGACTGGTGTACAGCTGTTCAGAAGAGTTGTAAGAATCCACCCTGTCAAGAACGAGACGTAGAGTAAGACATAGTGCCTCTCACAATGAAGAAATCATTACATGAACCAGGACAGTTAAGGTCTTTATATGGGAGTAAGATTAGTAATTTGCCTAAAATAAACACATTGCATGTATATTGTGACGGTTCAGTTATGTCAAGTGGTAGGGCAGGGTGCGGGATCCTTATAAGACAGTACACAGAACAAGGAAATGATGACATCAAAATTGGACTTCGGTTGAGCAGTTTTATTTCATCAACACAAGCTGAGTTATATGAAATGTTAGTAGGATTGTAAAATGTTGTAAAGAGGTATAAAGATGCATATTTTTTTGTTGATAGTAGGGCAGCTTTGGATTCTTTGATCAGTGGGAGTCCAGCCTTTGAACACATTATTGGTTCATGTAGAAAATTAGTAAATACAATAAGGAAAAATGGCCATAATGTTCAATTTGTATGGGCCCCTTCACATATAGGCATTGGTCTTAATGAAGCAGTAGATATAATAGCAAAAAGAGCCACGGAAAAGGCCGAGATCGACATAATATGTACTAAAACCTTGAAACAATTAAGGAGCAAATTACGGAAAATACAATCAATGGAAGATAATTTCAAAAGGAATGAAATAGACGAGAAAAGTGAAACAATGAAACATTACCACCATGTTCTCATGAACACAAAATTTACATATGGGAAAGATGGAAGTAGGTGGAAAGATTCAGTGTATATGAGGTTAAGATTAGGATATAAATATTATTGGGAACTTGGAGCTGAGAGAAGTGAACAGGATAAAGAGTGTAGAGTTTGTAGAACACCCAGATCCCATACCCTGCCACATTATATACTGGAATGCCCATTGCTTAATGTATATAGAAATGCCCAGATAAATAATGTCCCCAAGCAAATAGAGTGGATGTTTAAAAATAGGAAAATAGATGAAATATTAAAGAAATATAGAAATTTTGCATCTAGAATATAACTATGTACTATAACTGATTATATGAAATATTAGGGATTTATGTGAGTCCTGAGAGGGACATTCCTGGACTGGGGTGGGGATGACTTATGTTACTTTTAATATAAACATTTCCAGGTGTTAATGTTCTTTAAACACCTAAATAAGTGACATTTCGTGTGTTTACTTACAATTAAATAACTCAATGTTTTACCTTATTAATTTATACCTGATGTTATTCGCTCTATACCGGTACTGATTCTACCATACATCAATGCTAAATTTATTTCAGTCTTATTTTATATTTTTCTGGAATAAATAATAATTTTTAATTGAGGAAGAAGTTGTGAGTATTACCTCCACGTCTTGGCCACCACACCTCCCTCCTCCACGTCTTTACCTCCACGTCTTGGCCACCACATACCTCCCTCCTCCACGTCTTGGCCACCACTCACCTCCCTCCTCCACGTCTTGGCCACCACTCACCTCCCTCCTCCACTTGGCCACCGCTTGGCTCACCACCACCTCCCTCCTCCACGTCTTGGCCACCACACACCTCCCTCCTCCACGTCTTGGCCACTCACTCACCTCCCTCCTCCACGTCTTGGCCACCACTCACCTCCCTCCTTCACGTCTTGGCCACCACACACCTCCCTCCTCCACGTCTTGGCCACCACACCTCCCTCCTCCACGTCTTGGCCACCACTCACCTCCCTCCTCCACGTCTTGGCCACCACACACCTCCCTCCTCCACTTCTTGGCCACCACACACCTCCCTCCTTCACGTCTTGGCCACCACACACCTCCCTCCTCCACTTCTTGGCCACCACACACCTCCCTCCTTCACGTCTTGGCCACCACCACCTCCCTCCTTCACGTCTTGGCCACCACTCACTCCCTCCTCCACGTCTTGGCCACCACTCACCTCCCTCCTCCATGTCTTGGCTACCACTCACCTCCCTCCTCCACGTCTTGGCCACCACTCACCTCCCTCTCCACGTCTTGGTCATCACTCACCTCCCTCCTCCACATCTTGGCCACACGCACTTCCCTCCTCCACGTCTTGGCCACCTCCCTCCTCCACGTCTTGGCCACACGCACTTCCCTCCTCCATGTCTTGGCCACCATTCACCTCCCTCCACCATGATTTGGCCACCACTCACTCCTCTCCTCCACGTCTTGGCCACCACATATCCCCCTCCTCCACGTCTTGGCCACCACTCACCCCCCACTCACTTATGAACTTTGTCATTAACTAAAGCTCACTCCAGGAGTCTTAGCTGTAAGTCTCACAGCGTATAATCTTACATACCGAGGATAAGCCATCAGCGTTACATAAGGAAGGTAGCTGTAGGCTTTCTTATTGACTGTTAAACATTTATTTCCTGGTAAAACCCTTTTTTTTCATCTGTTTGACACATATGTTAATTTTGTTAAAACCAAGGATTATGAATGAAATATACAAGTAATCCTTCTTGGAAATTGATTCGAAAAACATTATCAAATACATAAATCATATTTCATTACGTGTACTCGCTCAAAATGCTGGATATAATGTTCGAAATAAACAAATAAGAAGATTATATGAATTGTTACCTAATTACCTGAATAGATAAATTATTAAAGTAAATATATCTGTCCAGATATATAAGAGGGACATCTGTGCGGCACAGTGCACACACACAGCAGGTGTAAGAGTGTTATGTTCATACACATTAACTCAGGCGGGAAGCAGTTTACTAACAACTGCATTACCTAAATTGAGTGAGAAGCGGGGATTTGTCTTTGCGTCTTAACTAAAATGATCTTTATTCCTGGACTTTTTGCTACGAAAACTAAGACCTTCCTTAATAAATATATCGATCCTACAGGGGAAGTATTGTTATTTATAGTTTGTTTTGTGGAACGTTATGAGGCCCCTCTTAGTTGTGGCGACAACACAGGCCTCAGTTATCACCTTATCACCGCATTACAGTAATTGACTCCCGCATTTAAAAGACTACGTAGTTTAGTTATATCCAATATGTTTTTCATAATTAAGTGCTGGTGGTTAACTTTTGGCAAGAAGCCAAGGCATTAACTGATGGGCTGTGTACTTAGTCTTGTTTAGCGTTCCCTCACCACCAAATTTATGGGTTTGTGTCCAGACAAGATGGCGGGACACTAATGGTTTCCTCATCTTAAAGTATTACCTACCATTCGACACTGAAAAACAGACATACTGTCAGTTACGTAATGACCCCAGATAAGATGTGCAATGTTATTCATAAAGACAAGTATTTACAGTTACAATGTTCAGTACTGTGTTATGATGAAATATTATTGGAAACGGAAATGCTCTTAAACAACATAAACTGTCTTTATTGGCTTTATGTACCACAAATACAGTAAGTCGTTTGTTGCTGACTATCAAAATGGATCAACTATATATTGATCAAATAAATGATGACGTGCTCTAAATTCTATTATCAGTTGATAGCAACACGATAGCCAACCCACAAATAAAATGTAAATTACATACGACATAAAATTTTGGATATTCATAAAACAATTTACATGACGTCAAAAGAGTTCTTTAAATTTTTTGTTGGACTGTAAAATGTATTTTGTAATTTGGCCTAAATTTCATAGTGGATATATTTTTGTCTCTTCTGCTTAACAATATTTCCTTGTTGCTTTCCATTTCAACTTATAATTTAATTATCCAGAAGATTCTTTAGACACTTTCAAAGCTGACTCACACAAGCAGTAAGATGAAAAAAGTCTGAAAAAACTTTATTACAGCTTAATTTTGTTCCTAATAGTTCTCTCAGAAAGATTTTGCCTCTTTGTTGTGTTATGTGTCGCCTCTTCTTACTCTCTCAAGTATTAACTGATCCATCATGTGTGAAGCATCTTGATGGGTCTTCGACACGTGGCGATTTACACGAGTAATATTTGCCTACACATTAAATTCTGTTCCGGAGCAAAAAAAAAAGAAAATTTTTCGTATAGTATCATTTTGTATGTTATTAAAATATAAATCTATTTATACAAAAGATATGTAAATTAATTGAAAAATTATATCACTAATACTGAAGCAGTAGACGATTCGACTAAAAACTCGCCCAGTGATATTCAGCTGTTGTAATAATTATGTTAAGCTGATAGAGAAGAGTTGATTCTAAAATATACTCCCACAACACCTTGCTCCCGAGTCTAGTTTTACCTAACAGCCTCGACAACATAATCCAGAGACGTCCTCCCCCTTAGCACAAGTTGACGACCCCTTTGTTAACAACATTATCTGGTCTTTTATTTATGACATTCATTGCTAAGATATTATACATAACATTACATAGAAAATACATCCACTTCCTGTAATACCTCATTGAGCTGATTAATATGAGGTGAATTACTACTTTTTATTCTCGAATATCAAAACTCAGAGCTGCAGTAATAAAGTATATAACACATACCATTATGCGAGTTAAGGAACATCACCCAAGGGTAAAGATTGTAAAAAGCAACAACACATTAGACCAGCAGTTGTGTGTATCATCAATTACCGGGCGGTGGTGGGGTAAAATTCTGCGGTTACCACACGCCAAGTTTCACTACCTTCCCCCCCTTTTTTTTTAAATATACCGTATACCGTATATATTTTTAACCTGTTACAATACTTCCCGAATACACACGCCGTTGGTCTTTATATAACAACAAGAAAAATCTGAAATGTCGAGTATAAAAGCTCCTAGGATCAGTACAGTATCTCAGTAGGCAGGTATGTATATGATTACCTTTACATGCATGTTTTTATTCACGTATCGTACCGTATGTGTAAAGTTCTCTATGTATTAATAAATTTCATCAAATTATCTCAAAACCCAACGAGTATGTTTCAATAAATTTATGTATATTCGTGATGTAAGAGTTTCATGGGTGATCGGGATGTCACTCTCTAAGAATTGTAATATTTGTTTTTTGGCACTTGAGGGATGTCCACCGTTATCTAGGCAAATATTTTCATCATAGTTTTTTATACATGTAAATAGAAAGGTATAATATTTGACCTTATCTGCCAGACATACAATAGCCTCGTTATGTCACCCCTTTCAGGTGCACCAGAGCTCCTTATACCACTCCATGGTGATCAATTAGTGTGCGTGTGTACTTGATCTTTATCTTTAATTTCACTACTTTTAAAACTTTTAACCTAACCTAACCTAACCTAACCATTGGGTACTTTTCATATGGCTTAACTATTACCAAAGAAAATTATTGATGGTGATCTCGGCCAATATTATGATGGGACGAAATCACTAAAATGGGCTGAGGTCACCACTGAATGTGGGCCGAGGTTACCACTAGATGTGACCCAAGGTTATCACTGGATGTGGGCCAAGGTCACCACTGGATGCGGCCCGAGGTTGCCACTGGATGCGGGCCGAGGTTACTTGGCCGAATTTACCATAGGCCGACGTCACTGGCAACCGAGATTGTGCTGCTGTCATCAACACAAGAAAACGCCTCAACTCTTGTGTATATGTAAACACTGATATTATGATCTGATTTATAATTAAACCTGAAATGTTGGATTCTGTAAGTTAAAAGAGATTTGTTAAAGTATTATTTTTTGGGGGAAATTTAACTTAAACAAAGAGACATCGGAAAATTTGTTCAAACTTGTACCCAGAACCAGCAGAACCTGATGGTCAGTCCCCCCGTAAGGTCACGGTGTCTCTGTTATATAAAGTTTGTAAGGTGCTTATATATTACAGCTTCACTTCTCTTAATATACAGTATTGGTTAATGTATAAAAGCTATTTTATAATGAATAATTCACTCCTCTTGTATATCTTTGTCACTTATTTATTCTTATACTAATACAATAAGCAGAGCAATGAAGAATATATATACTTTATCAGTAAAATGATTCCATTATAACCATACAGTAATTTAATAAGTCGGTAAATGATGAAGTGAAATACTCTCTCAGAATTGTATCAACTTTATTAAGAAGAAGTATTTAGTAATTGTTTTATAACGCGTGGCATCTCCAAGACCATCTATGTTTTCAATCCGTCGACCCTCTAGAAAATACTTTGTGGTTCCCCAGTTGAGAAGCTCTGGTAGAGAAGTAGAGTGATAGTGTAGACACCGACACAGGCTATAAACCAGTTTAAAATAATTCAGATGGGAAGTATACATGATGAGACTAACTTCGCGATTACTAACACATACTTAAAAAAAATCATTATGGAGAGGAACTATCCGGTACACGCAGTGAGTTTCATTTTGACTGATGTGTATGTGGGCGAACCTCCCATCACCTATAAGGCCATCAGTGACGGACACACCTGGTCTGGACTACTAATCAAAACAGCTTCTAATTTCCATGGTTAAGGATGCCTGATATTATTTCCCATTTGAAATACACTTAAATTTGGATTAATTCAGGTCATCGGACTTAAGTGACTTTATCTTGTTAAATTATTACCATTAGCTACAACAACACGGAATGTACTGAGCATCAGGCGAGCTTCTATAGGTTTTTAACCTTATTATGCCCTCGTTAACTAGTGGGTGGAGTAAACCCGTACCCATAATAAAACACCAGTTTGATAAGGGAATAATGACCGTGTAGAGATAAATCTGTATTGTGGAGTAATCGCTTAATAGATGCTGTTTCACGTGATATTTTACTTAGACTAAAATTATCACTACCATGAAACATCTGTACGTGTTACCAAGATTAATATACAAAGATAAAGTTCTATTAGAATATATCAAATATAATCCTCAAATTGTTTTTTATATGTTTTAATGTAACCTAAAACTAAAGGGCTCATCAGGAAATACTAAGTAACGTATAAGTATTTTTTCTTTACAAAACAAAAATTGAATCCCTATTTGAAAACAGATATCTTAGACTGACAAGGTGACAGTTGGTTGCCTCTATTCCGGGCTTTGAATGTTTACATATATTTGATCCTAAAGGAGTAGAAAAAGTAAATTTACTTAAAATATGAGAGTAACATTTTTTTACCTAATCGTTATCAATTTTATATTATATGTAACCCCAAAAAAGAGTATTTTTATTACCTGACTGTGGCTATAGCTCTAGTGTGTTTACTTATGTGTTACCAGAGAATTAGGCTAAGGTCTTGGGTGACTCCTCATACTTTACTTGAGCAATAAATCTATTTTTTTTCCCGGGATCGAGATTTTTAAAAGTTGAGATCAAGATCCTTCGCAATTTTAACATTTATGAATCATCTAAGGACTTGCCCGCCCAGGTAGCACTTGAGTGGCTAAACTTCAAATAGGATATTCTTTTGGTCGTGTTTATACAACTATGACTATTTTCAAGTTAATGGATGGCTGGAGGTTTAATGTTATTAAAAAAAAAATAGCGGAAATATTTACCAACTAGTATGGGTATATACTGTACGTACTAACTACCAACGGATTTACATTACCATGATTATAAATTAAAATTCCGGACCAAACAGACGTACAACTTGTGATACCCAGACCCAATGAGACCACCACCATGCACTCCTCTCAAACCCAGACCTCTTAAAAGATATCTACCGCCTGAATATTAAAATATTTGTGAAACCTTATTTTGATCCCATTGAAAATTATTATGACATATACTCATAAGTTCCTAAGAATTACCAAATACCAATAATTAACTGTGCGACCATTACGACATGTCTATTTTAATCAATCAATCAAACATGTCGATACAGTGATTTCAATGGCAACTATTAATTTACTAATCATTGTACTGAATTACGTAAGATTAGTAGGAATAAATGTTTTTTTTTGTCCTAAGGCTCAACAAATGGTAACGTCAATATAGCACCATCATTAAAATACAATATAGTTGTTTATTCGCACTCTCATTCACTGTCCTACACAGAATGTTTCTCTAAAGCATACATGTTAATTGTAATTACTGTTATTACACTCTAAACTAATTGATAATAACAATAACTCCAGGTGTTACACATTACTGCTGTCTAACTAAATTTGATTCGTGGAGAAACGTAAGCTTTTCTGGGTGAGGGTTAAAACTCTGCCTCTCTCCCCGGGGGTGTTGTAGAGTCCTGAGAGTGAGTTTCACTGCCTCCCTCCCTTATAGCTCTCCCTGCAGGTGCTGGGCGGCCGGCGGCATGTGTGTGGTCTGGTCGCCCGAATAACCGCACTGAGACTAACTGCTAGAGTTTGGGCAAGTTGTGAGGTTAACGGAGAATAACATGGGCTTCCTATTCTGGTGCCAGCGAGGATACATTACATACCTGGGTTATGAAGTTATGGTGTAGTAGGGAGAGGAGGACTCCTGCCTGGTGAGGATATAAGCTAGGGAGAAGAGGTAGGTAGCCCGGGAAAAGGTATCGATGTGGATGCTATAAGTTGTGGGCGCCAGGGTTGTGCGCCAGTGTTCGTTTGGAAACTTTTGCGATACTTTTAATTTAATTATACTTCTTGGCAGAAAGGGTTTAATTATAATTTATCATTGAAACTAATTGAATTGAAAACTATGAGGTTTGAAGTGATGAAGAATAATAGATGGTTAGATTTTGATGTCTGTAACTGCGGAAACCGACGTTCTTTTGTTTGAACACGTCAGCTGACACAGTGGAGGGTCGGACAGGGTGGAAAATCACAACGGACAGGAGAGTTAGAGCCACAGTATGTGTAAGGCAGCAGGGAAGGAGGTCTTATTTTTGTTTTTAATTTCTGAAAGCTTAAGTTTTATGATGTGCTGTACCTACTTCATGGTGTAAAGCACTAATGCCTCAAACATAGTTAACTACATAATACACAAAGTTACAAATATGTACCTTACTCTTGCCATAAGAAAATAATAAATGCACCAGCGGATTTTTTATATTAAAAGTGTACTCATCTACACAAATTAATAATAACTTGGCGCTAATACTATCCCAGGCAAATATATAGAAAAATAACGTGTTTACAGAAGCTTTCACAATTTATGTAGATGACGCAATGTACTTATTTGGCAAAGGAATGATCAAGAATAAGGAAATAAAATATCTAATCGTATGGAAACAAACTTCAGCTTTACAGTAAATACAAAATACATTCCAGGAACAGTGATCCATTAAACTCAACACTGGTACATGGGGTTAAACACATATAACACACACACTCCATCTAGAGGCATGTAAGTGCACTGATCTACTCAATGGGTTTCAAACAAATGATTACGGTAAACTTGGTGTCCATTCAAATAAGTTTACTAGACTGTTTACTGTGTACAAATTACACTTTTAATGGCCATATGATTTAGGGTCGCTGATGGCTCGTAGCCGTCCAGGATCAACATATAAATACATTTGCTGATACAGTGTGTGGATCAAAGTCTATCATACAGTGAGTCTTAGTGAAGGCTCTTACTGGATGATGTTATTGCCCGAATGTATAGAGTAACACTACATAATCTCATGTGTTCAAATATACATGAGTGCACATGCGTAAATACATACAGGAAAATTACAGTCACACTCACACACACATACCTCCCTCTCTTGCGTCTTGACAAGTTCAAAAGTTCTTCAGTACATAAACTTCTATTTCGCTAAGCCTGTGAAATTTGATAATAACTTCCCTGATCAGAAGTATTTATACGCCTCTCGTAGAAAAAAAGTGCCCGATTAATGTTACACCAGTACCCCCACAAGTGATATATTCTGAAACTTATTCCTCGTCGCTAGAAACTTTCACGGGGACAAACTTAAAGGAGTTTGGCGATACATTTCAGGTCAGAAACTTTTATACGTTACTGTTAGACGAAGTTAGGAGACGAAAATGAGTGTAGGAGGATGTACAAATAAATGAATATCTTCATACAAAATGTAACCTGACCTGACCAAACCTAACCTAACCTATTTAAAGTATAAATTAAACATCATATGGCAGTAAGCAAGGGCTGAAAAGAAATATACAAAATCTTACAATATACGAATTAATATTAAGTTGTAATAATAAAACCAAAAAGTTATCTCTATTTGACAAAAACGATTGATGATTTGTAAAAGCTTAAACTAAACAGGGATAATTGCCTAATATCGATAACTTCTAGGTATTATTTTAAGCTTCTAACTGGCCATCGGTGATCATGTACTTCATCATATTAGGTATTAATGAATTGTGAAATAGAAAACTTAAACTAACTTAACCTAACATTAACAAATATTAACTAAGTGTTATTATTTTTTTTACCTACCAGAGGGTTGTGACCAGAGTGTGTTACCTGCCAGAGGGTTGTGGGACCAGAGTGTGTTACCTGCCAGAGCGTTGTGGGACCAGTGTGTGTTACCTACCAGAGGGTTGTGGGACCAGAGTGTGTTACAGGGTTGTGGCTGAAGTGTGTTACCTGCCAGGCGTTGTGGGCCAAGTGTTACCTACCAGAGGTTGTGGGACCAGGTATTTCAGAGGTGCGGACCAGAGTGTGTTACCTACCAGAGGGGTGCGGGACCAGAGTGTGTTACCTGCCAGAGCGTTGTGGGACCAGAGTGTGTTACCTACCAGGGGGGATGCGGGACGAGAGTGTGTTACCTGCCAGAGGGTTGTGGGACCAGTGTGTGTTACATACCAGGGGGGTGCGGGACGAGAGTGTGTTACCTGCCAGAGGGTTGTGGGACCAGTGTGTGCTACCTGCCAGAGGGTTGTGGTACCAGAGTGTGTTACCTACCAGAGGGGTGCGGGACCAGAGTGTGTTACCTGCCAGAGGGTTGTGGGACCAGAGTGTGTTAACTGCCAGAGGGGTGAGTGAGGCGGTGTAGGTTGGAAGTGAGGCAGGAACACGAGTCTTGACCCTTAGCAAAATGAAGTGGGGAGACCATTAACCAACACGTCATCATTAGCCAGCACGTCACCATTAACCATCAACTCGTCACGATTAACCAAGGCGTTACCATTAACTAACACGTCACCATTAACTAACAGGTCAACATAAACCAACACGTCACCATTAACCAACACATCACCATTAACTAGCACTTTACTCTTATGCTACACGTCACCATTAACCTACGCGTCAACATTAACCAACATGTCACCATTAACCTACGCGTCA
>NW_024728914.1:0-11998 GCF_018991925.1 Homarus americanus | reverse complement strand
AGGTAAGGTAAGGTAAGGTAAGGTAAGGTAAGGTAAGGCAACGTAAGGAAAGGTAAGGCAACGTAAGGTAAGATAAGGTAAGGTAAGGTAAGGTAAGGTAAGGTAAGGTAAGGTAACGTAAGGTAAGGCAAGGTAAGGTAAGGCAACGTAAGGTAAGGTAAGGTAAGGTAAGGTAAGGTAAGGTAAGGTAACGTAAGGTAAGGCAAGGTAAGGTAAGGCAACGTAAGGTAAGGTAAGGCAACGTAAGGTAAGGTAAGGTAAGGTAAGGTAAGGCTACGTAAGGTAAGGTAAGGTAAGGTAAGGTAAGGTAAGGTAAGGTAAGGTAAGGTAAGGTAAGGTAAGGCAACGTAAGGTAAGGTAAGGTAAGGTAAGGTAAGGTAAGGTAAGGTAAGGTAAGGTGAGTAAAGGTAAGGTAAGGCAGGCGTAAGGTAAAGATAAAAAGGTAAAAGGTAAGGTGAGTAAGGTAAGATGAGGTATGGTAAAGGTGGAGTAAAGGCAACGTGGAGTAAGATAAGGTAAAGATGTAAGGTAAGGTAAGGTAAAGGTAACGTGGAGTAAGGCAAGGGTGGAGTAAGGCAACGTAAAAGGTAAGGTAAAGGCAACGTAAGGTAAGGTAAGGTAAGGTAAGGTAAGGCTACGTAAGGTAAGGTAAGGTAAGGTAAGGTAAGGTAAGGTAAGGTAAGGTAAGGCAACGTAAGGTAAGGTAAGGTAAGGTAAGGTAAGGTAAGGTAGGGTAAGGTAAGGTAAGGTAAGGTAAGGCAACGTAAGGTAAGGTAAGGTAAGGTAAGGTTGATTCTTAAAATATGTAGGGTGATGTTCACACTACTGTCACTTATTACACAGCTTTGTCACTATTCCTATATTTCATTATCACAACAACATTTTGTCACTGCAAATGTTGTCACTGATGAAAAGTTGAAGCGAGTGAGAGAGAGGTCCGGTGGGCTGGTTAGGTTAGGTTAGGTGAGAGAGATACAGTGGGTTAGTTAGGTTAAGTTAGGTGAGAGAGATACGGTGGGTTAGTTAGGTTAAGTTGCGTGAGAGAGATACGGTGGGCTGGTTAGGTTAGGTTCGGTGAGTGAGAGGTCCGGTGGGCTGGAGTGTTTGGTCACGGTCTCCTCCTCGACCAACTGAATTACTGACTACAGTTCCTGCGGTGAGGTGTGCTGCAGCTCGTCCTTCACCTTCTGGGTCTCCAGCACACCGTACAACTCCTAAGTGTCTAACTAGAGAGTTCTTACGGTGCAGTAGGCGCCGAGGAAGGCCGAGCAGTAGCATGGCACCACCACCCCGTTACCATCTACACCTTCTTGTCTCTTACAACACTATTGAAAGTTCCAACCTAAGTAAATGGAGGTGTTTTTTTACATTTAGCCCCGATTTTCAACTTAACGTCACAGTGCTCTTGAACACAATTTACTATATTTAACCAAAATGGAAAAGACCTCATATCCAGTGTCTGTCACCTACAGCCGGTGCCTTCGGGAGTTGTTGGTTTCGGGATACCTTTACGACGTAGATGAACAGAACCAAACAAAGCGACGCCTGAAAGTCACCTTCTGCCTCGACAGTGGTTCCAATGTATCCGTGATACCATTAGATTTTGTCATCTCTGCTGGACTTCAGGACTATATAGTGGACCGTGAAAAGTTTTCGGTCGATACCGGTAGTGGGTTAACGAAGAGTGGAGTTTATGGTCGGCTGGAAGTCAAGGTACGGCTTGGTGGATGTAAACTCCGGCCTACTCTTATTGTGGCGAGGAAAGGCTCGCCTTTTTTGTTGGGCATGGATGTGTTAAGTCAGTCCGTCTTGGACCTGTCTACCAAAAACCCCACGCTTACCCTACTGGCACCCTCCAAACACCTTCTCAAGTCCGTAACCCCTTTAGTTATCACATGTGAAATTAGAAACCAGACTGTTTCATGCCTGCTGGACACAGGCTGTACCTACTGCTACATAACACCCGAATACGTGCAACAGCTGCACCTCCACTACCGACCATCAGATTGTGTCCGCGAGTGCAACACGGTAACCGGGCAGGATAAGGTGCTCGGATATGTGTCCCCTGTCCCCATCACCTTCCTGGGAAACACTAACTGGGCACCTTTTTACGTCGCTAATGATAACAATTATGGGGTAATTCTAGGCATCAATATCCTCATGAATGCTCGACTCACATTCAACTTCAACAAACTATGTGCCTGAGTAGTTTACGCAAGCCCTTCAGTCTCCAAAACTGGGCCACCAACAACCATGTCACCATCAACCATACAAAGACCATGGTTATGCACATCAACCTCTCATCCGACCTTGTCCCACCTCCTTCCATTACTTTAGGTCCCAACACACTCCAGGTTGTAGATTCCACTAAGCTTCTCGGCGTCACCATAAACAACAAACTAAATTGGAAACCACACGTCAGTGAAGTTGTCAAATCCTCCAGTTTCCGTCTCCACCTCTTCCTCCGACTCAAGTCCCTCGGAGTTCCTGCGCCCGAGCTCCTCAGTGTTTACTCAACATTCATACTTCGCAAGCTCACCTATGCCTCCCCTCCCTGGTCTTCTTCCCTAAATGCCACACAAAGTAAACACCTAGAAAAAGTGCAAAAGAGGGCATGCAAGATTATTCTCTCCTGTTCCTACTCCACTTATCAAGAAGCGCTCAACACACCGACCTTCTCAGCTTTAAGTGACCACCACCACGACCTCATCTGCAAATTTGGTGAGAAGCTTCTGCACATCCTCAACACCGGCTCCCACTACCACCCGACATCCCTCGTCCGAGAATTTCTGTTCGACACCACAACCGCATCCAGCCCATACGAGCACGAACTGGACGCTCTAAGAACAGCCCAGTCCCAAACATTGTAAAAATTATCAATAACTTGTAATCAACCAGTGTATTCACTCCCAGTTAATCTTACTTTTTGCACTGTCACTATGTTGAAATGTCCTGTAGTTTGAGCTTCTCCCCACCTAGTTATTATACATCATATTTGTATCACTTATGTTACTTGTATATTATTTGTAAATCAAGAGACCCATTCCCCAATTATGTGACTGTATATTTTCAGCCTTTCGGCTGCCATGCTCTTTCAATAAACCGTTAATTATTATTATTATTATTATTATTATTATTATCATTATTATTTACTACTACTACTACTTTTTTTAATTCTTTTATAAAGTGGCCTCCAGCCACCCTGGTCCTCCACATTATATCCTGGTCCTCCACATCCCATCCTGGTCCTTCACATCCCATCCTGGTCCTCCACATCCCATCCTGGTCCTTCACATCCCATCCTGGTCCTTCACATCCCATCCTGGTCCTCCACATTATATCCTGGTCCTCCACATCCCATCCTGGTCCTTCACATCCCATCCTGGTCCTCCACATCACGTCCTTGTCCTTCACATCACACCCTGGTCCTCCACATCACATCTTGGTCCTCCACATCACGGCCTGGTCCTCCACATCACATCCTGGTCCTCCACATCACATCTTGGTCCTCCACATCACGGCCTGGTCCTCCACATTATATCCTGGTCCTCCACATCACGCCATGGTCCTCCACATCACGGCTTGGTCCTCCACATCATATCCTGGTCCTCCACATCACGTCCTGGTCCTCCACATCCCGTCCTGGTCCTCCACATCACATCCTGGTCCTCCACATCACGTCCTGTCCTCCACATCACGACCTGGTCCTCCACATCACGTCCTGGTCCTCCACATCACATCTTGGTCCTCCACATCACGTCCTTGTCCTTCACATCACATCTTGGTCCTCCACATCACGGCCTGGTCCTCCACATCACGGCCTGGTCCTCCACATCACATCTTGGTCCTCCACATCACGTCCTGGTCCTCCACATCACGTCCTTGTCCTTCACATCACATCTTGGTCCTCCACATCACGTCCTGGTCCTCCACATCACATCCTGGTCCTCCACATCACATCTTGGTCCCACATCACATCTTGGTCCTCCACATCAAGTCCTGGTCCTCCACATCACGTCCTTGTCCTTCACATCACGGCCTGGTCCTCCACATCACATCCTGGTCCTCCACATCACATCTTGGTCCTCCACATCACGTCCTGGTCCTCCACATCACGTCCTGGTCCTCCACATCACGTCCTGGTCCTCCACATCATGCCATGGTCCTCCACATCACGTCCTTGTCCTTCACATCACATCCTGGTCCTCCACATCCCGTCCTGGTCCTCCACATCCCGTCCTGGTCCTCCACATCACGTAGTATGTAAGTATATAAAAACTAAACCTCACAAAATAATCTGATAACAATGAAATTCCTTTTTTTTTTCCCAAAGTAAAAGAAATTTACCACAGCAAAAATTAAAAAAATAAAAGCCTCTATTGGTTGTCATTCACCGGCTTTATTGTTTTATGTCTGGGAATTTTTCTTATGACTAAAAGAATCAACTTACTTTCCAAGGACCCCAATGTTGCCATCAATCATACGGAGATACAAATGTCATCTCTAATAATTAGTAACGTCATCTGTTCATATTTTGTAGAAAGCGTTAAGAGAGTAGTGAGAACCTGATCTACTTGTTCTAAGGTTACTTTGTGTTCATCATCCTTATATCAGTGTTTTTGTTATTTTGTTCTGCGGGTTTAAAAATGGTTCTGATTGTCTGTTTATTTATTAACTGACCAGCAACAAGGAAGATTAAGTTCTTTTTAATAGATCGATTATTTAGGTGATATTTTACACTATTATTACAGTTGGTATATTTTGTAATCCTGTATCCATTTTGCACACTGATAATACTATTTTTATGTCATATATTGGTTACGCAGCCTCGCATCATATAAATCAAACTTTGACTTTCATATATATTTTCACAGTTCGGCATATCGTTGTATACCAGAAAACCCCATGAATTTGACACTCAATATGTCACTGTCAATACTATGTTTCATAAAGGTTCGCTTTCATTGCAACAAACACTGAAATAAAGTGAAATGTCCAGCAATATTCAACACATGACACAACACAACGCGGCACAACACAGCGCAACACAACGGTCAATAAAGCTTGTTTCAACGCACCATCAGACACTTTCAGTCGCTTTAATTTTCTGCACCGCCAGTGAGGTTATGGTAAATGGCCAAGTTGTGTGTGTATCATTCAGTCGTTTAATCCGTACAACTATATGCTCATAGCACCGTGTGTGTGTGTGTGGGAGGGGGGGGAAGGGGGTACCAACATCCATATTCTCGTGATTCATAATAGAATATAATATAATTATCTGGGACCACTCAAATACACACACACACACACACACACACACACATATATATATATATGTTCTATAAAAAGAACCCCCGCCCCCCATTATATATATATATATATATATATATATATATATATATATATATATATATATATATATATATATATATATATATATATATATAAAACACACTGAAGGAGGTTAAAACAACAGCCCAGGTCCAATCACATCGCTTCTGATAAAAAAAAAGCAATCTCATTAACGAAAAATAAAACACTTACACCGACCGTCGTAACTAACTTGTGAGAACTTTGTAAGAGTTTAACCCACAAAAACACCAGCTGAGAGGAATCATATGAAGAAAATACAATAACTACAATACAACAATTAAAATTAATCTCTTTAGAAACTCGTAATATTTTTTTTTCATTATTTATCATCTAATTCGTCTCTATATGGTGAAGAGCTTGACCTTCCTCCCATTAAGACTTATGGAAGTAAAAACGTGTGTATTAGGGTTGTGGGAGCCGTGTGTGGGAGAGATAGAGTTGTGGGAGCCGTGTGTGGGAGAGATAGGGTTGTGGGAGCCGTGTGTGGGAGAGAAAGGGTTGTGGTAGCAGTGTGTGGGAGAGATAGGGTTGTGGGAGCTGTGTGTGGGGGAGATAGAGTTGTGGGAGCCGTGTGTGGGAGAGATAGAGTTGTGGGAGCAGTGTATGGGGGAAATAGAGTTGTGAGAGCAGTGTGTGGGAGATACGAAGCTATAAGATCTGTGTCCCGTCCCATCCACCCCACCAGGAGCCAGCAGATCCAGCCCGTGAGAGTTCCACTTTGCCCACTACCTTACATTCATTATATCAAGTTCCTCGTTTTATGCACCAATAAACAATATCTTGGTGAAAGGAAATTTGGAATTTCCCCAGGACGATCGTGAGTGACATAAGGCGGAAAATGTTTATGGGTCAGACGCGGCTCAGCTGAACGAAAACCTTAGCTAGGTGAACAAGGAAAATAATATGTACGAAAATAAAAACAAACTGCTCAGACAACAAATGTCCCAGGCTAGGAGATCAAACAAACGAGTTCAGAGAAGAGTATAAACACTGGAAGCCTCAGAGGCGTAACAAGCGAGGAATTAACAGCCAACAACGACCTTTTGAGAGGCAGAGTAAATAACACACATTGTAAGATCAAAAGAAATTACAGTATTGGTACTGGCAGTGGCGCTGCCGGGGACTGCTTCCCCAGGCAACAGTTCAAAGATGTTTTCTTTATGAAAGAAAACAATATTATTTCGCTCTCTCTTTCTCTTCATCTCCAGTGTCCTTTATATCTAGTGTCCTTCCTCTTAGTGCTGTAAGCTTCTCTTCCATATTATCTATAGCTCCAGTATCCCTCACCTACAGGCGCCGCTACACAACATTCATTAATCAAAACACTTTGTTTCATCGTCACCCACTCTAGGCAAATTGTCAACCCTGTCCAGCAATATCTACCCCCAAGTAATTCTACCCATTATTTTCCGTTCAGAACGCACACGCCTTTATCACACCATCAGACCAGTTGATAAACGACTACTTCCTGTCTGGGGAAGTTATCACCTATAATGCTTGCCCCTCGTTTTCGAGGCTGGTCTGCCTTAAGGTCACCAAGGTCGGAATTTGTAAATTTGTATAACACTAGAAGCTGGCGCCAACTGAACAACTACGCTCCAAGTTTTCGAACTGTATGGCCCAATATCCATAGAAGTTCGGACAACTCGTCAACCGCACTGGATAACTATTACCCCATAACACGATCTGCCAATTGATTAACATCCAGGTCCCAAATTACTATTTGGTAGACAGAGACAAATGTAGTAAAAAAAAAAAATTACCCATAATTTCACACTGCCTGGGTATCAAACCCGGGACCACCCGCTTGCAAGGCGAGTATACTGACCACTAAACAAATAACACACTCACTTTTGGACACGTTGAGCTCTGCTACTGAGCTCAAGTAAGAATGTGAATGTTGTGTGAACTAAGGCAGAGGTTCTCAAAGACTGGCGAGTAAAGTTTTGTGTTTCCTCAACCTCAGTCTTAGTGCCATAACGTATGTAAGTCAGCTAGTTGTGCATTCATATTTTCAGTCGGGGATAAATTCAAGATGCCCACTTCAAACACCTCAGGCCCGCCGCTGTTGAGCCTGTGAACAAGATGGTTACTTACATGTATAGTCTGGATCAAAGGTTCGCGTGAAGCAACATCGACCCCAAATGCGATAAAACAACATCCCCTCTCCAGACACAGTAAGATCGGAGACTCATTCTCGTGACTCAGTTTTACCACAGGGAGCAAACTTTTGTCCCCGACTGTACAGTAAGTTCGGAGATTGATTCCTGTGACACGATTTCACTACTTCACACGAAGTTTGGACCCTGTCTGTACCTTGTGCTGTACCGTACTACCAGGGCTTGTTTTTTATACAGATCATGGCCTGCGCAGTGTCCATTGTTTTACCACGGTAAGAGTTTCATCCCTACTCTTATAATGGCGGTGTAAAATTTAACCTAAATAATGTATTGGCATAGGAGATAATTCGAACCAAATGGGCAAAGTACTCTCACTTTTCTCTCTTCTCTTCTTTTCATTTCCTGTTTTACTGTTATGGAGATTTTACGGTCGCCGCGCAAGGCCAGGGTGAGCCATTCCACCTTCCCATGGACTCGTGACTTGGCTTACTGGCCCACTCATCCAACATTTACGACTCCCCCCTGGCGTGACCCCCGTCCCCAATCACACACACATACTGAGGCAGAAAGGGTACATTTCCCTCTCTATGTTTACATGTGTTTGTGGGCCAGCTGAGTTAAGACCAGAGGCCATTTATTGTTTGGTTATATCACTGACGTCTACTCTAACCTGACGTGTATAAGACGAGGATGGTAGTGTTGACCTGACGTGTATAAAAATCATATTTCTTTTCATATGAACATAATAATGGAGGAAACTGCAGCTGGCCTATTGTTCCATACTAGAAGCCCTGTTTACACCCATCCCACATCCTATCGCTCATATAACTGTCCAACCTACATTTGAAGTTTCCCCGTGAGCTCTTGTTTATGATGGTGTTCGGTAACTTGATCCAGTCATCCACAACTCTATTCCCGAACCAGTGTTTTCCTATCTCGCGCCTGAACCTAATTTTTTCCAATTTAAAGCCATTGTTGCATATTTACCCCTGGCTGGAGAGTTTAAGTACCTGTGCTAAATCTCCTTAACTCTGAATTCCATTAATACATCTCAATGACATCACCCCTCACTCTACGTCTCTCGAGGAAGTACGGATTCAGTTACTTAAATAATCTATCATACTCAAGGTTCCTAATGCCTGTGATTAGCTCTGTCATCCTCCTCAGAATGCTCTCTAGAGATTCGATATCGAGTTCTGTAGTACGGTGACCAAAACTGAACCGCGTATTCCAAGTGATGACTCACATATGCGAGATATGGTTTAAGGATAACCTCGCTGGTCTTGTAACTAACGCACCCTGATATGAACCCAAGTATCTAGTAAAGAGCGTATGTGCTTTGATTCCTTTATTTAAGGTTCCTACTTATTACACTTAAATCTTTTTCAAAGTCCGATTTCTCTATATCATCTGGTAACTGTTTCCCTTTATACATTTCCTTGGCTAAGCACTTTTTATTTTTTTACATTAAATTTCATCTGTCATTTTTCAGACCATGAAATAAGTTTGTTTCTGTAACTACTCTTCGTCTTCGCAACTTCCAAGTTCAGGTCACACAGGACGAGTCAATTGTTTATAAACATGTAATATCTGCTTCACCAAAGACTATACTTATGAGATGTAAATGAGATAGATTATGGTTCTTCTTTGTCTGTCTGTCTGTGAAAGAATCAGGAAGACTTTCACTAGTATGGCGGACGCTGGGTTCATCCCCATGTTTCATCAGAGTAACATCATCTGTATGCATGGAGGAGCGGTCCCGGAGACTCTAACACCTGCCCACTTACCTGACAAGCGTCCAGGGGAATATTTTGAAGGTTTATGAAATATCTACATATGAAAGCAGCTCGGCATAGCTCTTCCCTTACTCTCACCAAACTTGGGCAACATCACGGGGGATTACTCCTATACTGGCGGCCAAGATGGTTCACAGAAAGAATGAAGGGTTGTTATGAGGGAGCAAGAGAGAGAGAGAGAGAGAGAGAGAGAGAGAGAGATTATTGTTTTTAAGGACTTTGGCTCCGACGGAAAATATGGATAAATATTATATGTATATATTCCCTACATCACAAATATAGTCAGTACAGTAGAAAGAATTATTGCCATCGGAAGCTTCTGCTACCATGGCGGTCATCTTAGCTTTAAGAAAATATTCTGAAAATGGTTATTATTTACGTGAGAACAGAGAGCAATTTCCCTTTTCTTCAATCAACTTGTTCGTTGGTTAGAGGTCCCACCTATGTATTGTTTTTATCTGGCACTTTTTGTTGTGTCTCGAAAATGATTTCTCATGTTACTTCTGGTTGTTCAAAGTAAAAAATGGTATTATCTAATTAATAAGAATTTTTTCTTTGTACAACAAAGCGGCAAAACCTTTCAACATATGACATATAAATAGTTTTTCAAGGACGCTTCAACACATTTTACCAAGTTGATACATTATCCTCGTCATTCTCCCTGTGTTGTAGTTTTATTTGATCTCTTCAGTTAGGTGTTGACCAGGGACACCTCAGCACAGTTTGAGACTTCCATTAAAACAAACGTTTACTTCACTCATGTTCTAATTACCTGTCGCTGTTAACATTTTATACAGCAGTTGTGATGTAAGACCGATTTGTTTCTGTCATTCATTGAGTTGTAGTTCCTTATCTGATGTAATGTCTTGTTTATGTGTTTCTTATTTGCCGTTGTTTAAGCATTTTCCTGTCGTTAGTTGCATACTGTATGTTGTATTATGTTTTATACACGTCTGTATTCTATTATTTAACTTAAAAGTCACTTCTGTACCTCATTATTTACATTATTATTATTCAGATCCTACACAAATGTAATGAAGAAAGTGTATTGATACTGTCTGTCTGTCTGTCTGTCTGTCTGTCATTTAAATTTATGACTCCTAATACGTAGGACAAATTCCCATATACTAATGAAGATAACGTTATTCGGGTAATATCCAATAAACTATAAGAAGCACTGGGAAAAAAAATCAAGGTCATTTTTGCGAAAACCAGAATTTTAGTTTCTGATCCATGATATACGTTTTACATGGTCCGCTGAAGGTGTTACTACAGAGGCGCTTCCCTTTACCCCGTAGGCTCGAAACAACCTTGAGGAGTGTTGAGTCAGTGAGGGTTTGTTGTTTATGTAACGACAACAACCAACCACACTGGACGACAACAATTAACAACACTTGAGCCACAACTACCACACTGGACAATAACAACCACACTGGACGACAACAATTAACAACACTTGAGCCACAACTACCACACTGGACAATAACAACCACACTGGACGACAACAACTAACAACACTTGAGCCACAACTACCACACTGGACAATAACAACCACACTGGACGACAACAACTAATCACACTGAACGCCAACCAACCAGTACTGGGCGATAACAAACCTCCTGGACGAGCGATACCCCCCCCCCCCTCTCTGTGCTGGACTCCCTTCCTCACTGTTACTCTTGTAGATTAAATTTGCATAATATTTTCCGTTGACTTGATATTTACTAGATGAGTAAATGGTATTACCTGGTATACAAATATTGCTTTACCTTTTCTGAGTTTTATTGGGGAATCTCTCTCTCTCTCTCTCTCTCTCTCTCTCTCTCTCTCTCTCTCTCTCTCTCTCTCTCTCATCGAGGCCAGGTAGTGTAAGGGCAAATTAAAAAGAATGGTATAGACTTGCCTATTTAAAAGACAAAAGATGTGCTTGACTGGAACTTGGACAACTGTGAGAAAATGTGAAGGAAAGAAACAGTTAAACAACGACTCCTTCTTGAGTTGCTAACAGCCATATATTAACTGTGTGGTACAGTGGCCTGTGGAGTACCGTGTGGCACAGTGGCCTGTGGAGTACTGTGTGGCACAGTGGCCTGTGGAGAGTACAGTGGCCTGTGGAGTAGTGTGGCACAGTGGCCTGTGGAGTACAGTGTGGTACAGTGGCCTGTGGAGTACTTTGTGGCACAGTGGCCTGTGGAGTACTGTGTGGCACAGTGGCCTGTGGAGTACTGTGTGGCACAGTGGCCTGTGGAGTACTTTGTGGTACAGTGGCCTGTGGAGTACAGTGTGGCACAGTGGCCTGTGGAGTACCGTGTGGCACAGTGGCCTGTGGAGTACTGTGTGGCACAGTGGCCTGTGGAGTACTGTGTGGCACAGTGGCCTGTGGAGTACCGTGTGGCACAGTGGCCTGTGGAGTACTGTGTGGTACAGTGGCCTGTGGAGTACCGTGTGGCACAGTGGCCTGTGGAGTACCGTGTGGCACAGTGGCCTGTGGAGTACTGTGTGGCCTGTGGAGTACTGTGTGGCACAGTGGCCTGTGGAGTACTGTGTGGCACAGTGGCCTGTGGAGTACTGTGTGGCACAGTGGCCTGTGGAGTACCGTGTGGCACAGTGGCCTGTGGAGTACTGTGTGGTACAGTGGCCTGTGGAGTACCGTGTGGCACAGTGGCCTGTGGAGTACCGTGTGGCACAGTGGCCTGTGGAGTACCGTGT
>NW_024728913.1:0-8871 GCF_018991925.1 Homarus americanus | reverse complement strand
TCAAACCACTTCGTTCGGTGCATATTACTCTCACTACCCTCCTCTCCTCTCCCCTCCTCCGTCTACCTTCTGCTGGGCCCTCCCCCTCCTTCTTCCTTCTGTTGAAAGCTTACTGTAATTGTCTCTTCCTTATGCAGTGTTTTCCCTCTTGTTCTCTAGTCTTGTGAGCCTGACCCCGTGTGTGTGTGTGTGTTTAGTTTTGATAACAAAAACAGTTCAATTCAATTTACAATAATCGTACAAGGGATTTCCACCTTCTGATAAACGTTTAAATGTAATAAAACATGAACATTGAAGAAAAATATGAACATTGGACACGCGAGGGAACCCCCCCCCCTAACTTTCGTACGTAAAAGACTAGAGTTGACGGACTTAAAAATACTTGTCGTACGTAATTAAAAAGTTCTAACTAGCAGCGTATATTAATCGTGTTTTAATAGCACCGTGTGATTAGGTTCAAGTGTGTGGAGAAGGTAAGTGTATGTTTGTGTGGCCTGGTTAAGTGTATGTGGTCAGGTTAAGTAAGTGTATCTGTGGCCTGGTCAAATGCGTGAGGCTAGATTAAATGTATATGGCCCTCTTAATTGTCAAAACTAGAGTACATTATATTACTGTTACGCCGGTGACATTTACACAGCAAGAGGCAAGAGAGCATCCTGATGACCTCATAAATCTATCCATGGTCGAGTGTCTGGTGAAAAATTTCTCGTCCACTTCCGTCTCTCTCTCTCTCTCGGTCACAGCTAATCCTACTACACCTTGACACACCTCCTCCTACACATTCATATTATCTTTATATATATTAGTTTCTTTCACATGTTTATTAGTCTTGTTTAAATGTTGTTTTATTTGTTTAGCTGTGTCTGTATGTTTGTTTGAGTGTCTATTATTGATGTTGTTGTTATTGTAGTCGTTGTTGTTGTGGTTATACTAACGGGTCTCCCTCTCTCTCTTCCTCAGGTGTTAGCACAAGATGACTCCTCTCACCTATCACCTACTGCTGGTTGTATTAGCGGTGGGCGTGGCCACAGCAGGTAGTGACCAGAACGCCTTAGGAGGAGGAAGTAATGGAGGAAGGGCGTCTCGTCTCACACTCACCCAACAGGAAGCGGCAGTGGAGGAAGAAGGGGAGGAGGAGGTGATGGGTGTTGGCATCTTGACGGACATGGCTGCCAACATATCAGTACCTGTGTGTTGTGGCCTCGAGCAGGTGTTTAACATGAGCAAGTTTGGGTGTGAACCTTCCAACAAGAAGCCTGTTATTTCCTTCCATTATGAGGTGAGGGGTAAGACAGAAGGGAAGGGGGAAGGGAGGGAGGAGAGAAGGAAGGGGAATAGACAAGCCAATGATCTCGTTTCATTATGACGTAAGATGGAGGAGAGGAGGGAAGGAGGAAGGGAGTAGAGATAGATGAATGGGAGGATAAAAGGAAGGGGAGGAAGCAGGGATAGGAAAGGAAGGAGGAAGGGAGGAGAAATGAAAGGGAGGAAGGATAGGGAGATGGATAAACAAGCTAGTGAATGTTGTGTACTTGGTATTTTTTATGAATTATATTGACATAACGAATGATTGTTGTCAATATATAAAATAAATGTTATTGATCGCGCATGAGCCGGCTCAGCCAATCCCCCGCTGGAGCCGCTCATTGCATCATCGGCTCACGCATCGCGTCGCTTATGATGGTGAGCACGGGTGGCACCAGTTCATAAGTCACACGCATAACTTGTAAGGCGGCCCTGATTACACAAAAGACCCCAGTGTTAAGCGTGGATGGCACAAACACGATTACAGGATAGACTATCCACCGTATTGCGAAAAACGGCGCCAATATCCCCAGTTATATCACTGCTTCAACTGTGTTTAGGATCATGTAAACAAATCTAAAGATCCACTACACAACCGGCACCAGAAACCCTCCCCCCATATACATTACTTACCAGGACAGTGTCCCCAACCCTCTAAGAAGTAATCTTGGGAGGGTTACGATCACTATTTTCAAAAAGGGGACACGGATCGTTTCACAGTGCATGACAGACCAGGCCACCACCACCGTAAGAAGTGTGGCACGCAGACGGCCATACCGGGTACCACCACCCCCGATTAACCTGAACCAGGTCTACGCAAGCACCCAGATATACGTTACGACGCAATACCTGATGAATACCAGGAAATTTTCAATTACCTTCTGAACAGTCATTTTTATGACCGGAAACATTATTTAATATACTTTAATATATTTTGTTTAGCACAGTTGGACTCGGGAGAATACAAGGGTCGGAAATATAAACAGGGTGGAACAGTGACCCGCCTGAGGTAGTGTAGTGGTAGTGGGGTTGTGGTATGGTAGTTGTGGTGGGGTTGAGGTGGTGTGGTTGTAGTGGTAGAGGGGTTGTGGTGGTGTGGTTGTAGTGGTAGTGGGGTTGTGGTGGTGTGGTTGTAGTGGTAGTGGGGTTGTAGTGGTGTGGTTATAGTGGTAGTGGGGATGTGGTGGTGTGGTTGTAGTGGTAGTGGGGTTGTGGTGGTGTGGTTATAATTGTGAGGTTAGGGGTAGTGAGGGGTTGTGTTGTGGTTGTAGTGGTAGTGTAGGGGTTGTGGTGGTGTGGTTGTAGTGGGTTGTGGTGGTGTGGGGTGAGGTGGTGTGGTTGTAGTGGTGGTTGTAGTGGTAGTGGGGTTGGTGGTGTGGTTGTAGTGTGTGAGTGGGGTTGTGGTGGTGTGGTTGTAGTGGTAGGTGGGGTTGTGGTGGTGTGGTTGTGTGGTAGTGGGGTTGGTGTGTGGTTGTAGTGGTGGGGGTTGGTGGTGTGGTTGTAGTGGTAGTGGGGTTGTGGTGGTGTGGTTGTAGTGGTGAGTGGGGTTGTGGTGGTGTGGTTGTAGTGGTAGTGGGGTTGTGGTGGTGTGGTTATAGTGGTAGTGGGTTGTGGTGGTGTGGTTGTAGTGGTAGTGGGGTTGTGGTGGTGTGGTTGTAGTGGTGAGTGGGGTTGTGGTATGGTAATGGTGTGGGGTTGAGGTGGTGTATGTTAGTGATGGGGTTGTGGTGGTGTGGTTGTAGTGGTAGTGGGTTGTGGTGGTGTGGTTGTAGTGGTAGTGGGGTTGTGGTGGTGTGGTTGTAGTGGTAGTGGGGTTGTGGTGGTGTGGTTGTAGTGGTAGTGGGGTTGTGGTGGTGTGGTTATAGTGGTGGTGGGGTTGTGGTGGTGTGGTTGTAGTGGTGGTGGGGTTATGGTGGTGTGGTTGTGAATGGTAGTGGGGTTGTGGTATGGTAATGGTGTGGGGTTGAGGTGGTGTGGTTGTAGTGGTGTGGGGTTGTGGTGGTGTGGTTTGTAGTGGTGTTGGTGGGGTTGTGGTGGTGTGGTTGTGGTGGTAGTGGGGTTGTGTATGTGTTATTGGTGGGGTTGAGATGGTGTGGTTGTAGTGGTGAGTGGGGTTGTGGTGGGGTGTGGTTATGGTGGTGGTGGGGTTGTGGTGGTGTGGTTGTAGTGGTAGGGGGGTTTGTGGTATGGTAGTGGTGGTGGGGTTGTGGTGGTGTGGGTTGTAGTGGTGGTGGGGTTGTGGTTATTGTAGTGGTGGTGGGGTTGAGGTGGTGTGGTTGTAGTGGTGGTGGGGTTTGGTGGTGTGGTTGTGGTTGTGGTGGTGGTGGTGGGGATTGAGGTGGTGTGGTTGTATGAGTGTTGGGGTTGTGGTGGTGTGGTTATAGTGGTAGTGGGGTTGTGGTGGTGTGGTTGTAGTGGTAGTGGGGTTGTGGTATGGTAGTGGTAGTGGGGTTGTGGTGGGTGTGGTTGCTGATGGTGAGTAGGAGTGAGGTGGTGTGGTTGTGAGTGGTGTGGGATGTGGTGTGGTGTGGTTGCTTGTAGTGGTGAGTGGGGTTGTGGTGGTGTGGTTGTGAGTGGTAGTGGGGTTGTGGTGGGTGTGGTTGCCTTAGTGGTAGTGGGGTTGTGGTGGTGTGGTTGTAGTGGTAGTGGGGTTGTGGTGGTGTGGTTGCTTGGTGCCCCAGGTAGGGGTTGAGGTGTGGGTGTGGTTGTAGTGGTAATTGGGGTTGTGGTGGTGTGGTTGTGAGTGGTAGTGGGGTTGTGGTGGTGTGGTTGTAGTGGTGAGTGGGGTTGTAGTGGGTGTGGTTGTAGTGGTGAAATTAGGGATGTGGTGAATTGTGGTTGTAGTGGCGAGGTAGAGGATGCTTAGTGGTGTGGTTATAGTGGTGGTAGGAGGATGTGGTGGGTGGCTAGTTTGCTTGAGTGGTATGGGTTGTAGTGGTGTGGTTGTAGTGGTAGTGGGGTTGCTTAGTGGGTGTGAAAAGTTTATAGTGGTAGTGGGGTTGAGGTGGTGTGGTTGTAGTGGTAGTGGGGTTGTAGTGGTGTAGTTATAGTGGTGAGTGGGGTTGGTGGGTATGGTTATAGTGGTAGGGTTGTGTGGTGGGTGTGTGGTTGGCAGGTGGTAGGTGGGGTTATGGTGGTGTAGTTGCTTAGTGGTGGGTAGGGTTGTGGTGAGAATTGTGGTTGTAGTGGTAGTGGGTTGTGAGGTGGGTGTGGTTATAGTGGTAGCATTGGGGTTGTAGTAGTTGTGGTTGTAGTGGTAGTGGGGGTTGTGTGGTATGGCCAATGGTGGTGGGGTTGTGGTGTGAGGGTGTGGTTGTAGCAGTGGTAGTGGGGTTGTGGTGTGTGGTTGTAGTGGTAGTGGGGTTGTGAGGTGGTGTGGTTGTAAGTGGTAGTGGGGTTGTGGTATGAAAGTAATGGTGGTGGGGTTGTGGTGGTGTGGTTGTGAGTGGTAGTGGGGTTGAGGTGGGTGTAGTTATAGTGGTAGTGGGGTTGTGGTGGTGTGTAGTTGTATAGTGGTAGTGGGGTTGTGAGCCCTTAGTATGGTGGTGGGGTTGTGGTAGTGTGGTTGTAGTGTTGAGTGGGGGTTGTGGTGGTGTGGTTATAGTGTTGAGTGGGGTTGTGGTGGGTGTGGTTGTAGTGGTAGCGAGTGGGGTTGTGGTGGTTTGGTTGTATGGCAGGTGGTAGTGGGTTTGTGGTATGGTAATGGTGAGGTGGGGTTGTGGTGGTGGGGTTGTGAGTGGTGGTGGGGTTTGTGGTGGTGTGGTTATGAGTGGTAGTGGGGATGTGGTGGGTGTGGTTGTTGTGTGAGGTGGGGTTGTAGTGGTGTGGTTATAGTGTATTGTTAGTGGGGATGTGGTGGTGTGGTTGTAGTGGTGGTGGGGATGTGGTGGTGTGGTTGTAGTGTTGAGTGGGAGGTTGTGGTGGGTGGCCAAAGTTGTGAGTGAGCGTGGGGTTGTGGTGGGTGTAGTTGTAGTGGTGAGTGGGGTTGTAGTGGTGTGGTTATAGTGATGAGTGGGGTTGTGGTGGTGTGGTTGTAGTTGCTTGAGTGGGGTTGAAAATTGGGTGTAGTTTGTAGTGGTAGTGGGGTTGTGGTATGGTAATGGTGGGTGGGGTTGGTGGTGTGGTTGTAGTGGTGGGGTTGTGGTAGTTATAGTGGTAGTGGGGTTGTGGTGGGTGTGGTTATAGTGGTGGGGATGTGGTGGTGTGGTTGTAGTGGTGGGTAAGAAGGGTTGCGTGGTGTGGTTATAGTGGTAGTGGGTTTTGTGGTGGTAGCCGATTGTAGTTGCCAGTGGGGACAGGGTGGTGTGGTTGTAGTGGTAGTGGGGTTGTAGTGAATTGTGGTTATAGTGGTAGTGGGGATGTGGTGGTGTGGTTTGTAGTGGTAGTGGGGATGTAGTGGTGTGGTTATAGTGGTGGGTGGGTTGTGGTGGTGTGGTTATAGTGGTGAGTGGGGTTTGTGGGTATGGTAATGGTGGTGCGATTTGTGGTGGTGTGGTTGTAGTGGTGTGGTTATGAGTGGTGAGGTGGGCTTGTGGTGGTAATGGTGGTGGGGTTGTGGTGGTGTAGTTTGTAGTGGTAGTGGGGTTTGGGGTGGGGTGGTTATGAATTGGTGGTGGGGTTGTGGTGTTGTGGTTATAGTGGTAGTGGAGAAGCATTGGTATGGTAATGGTGGTGGGGTTGGTGGGGTGTGGGTTTGTAGTGGTGAGTGGGATGTGGTGGTGTGGTTTGTAGTGGTAGTGGGGTTGTGGTGTGGTGTGGTTGTAGTGATAGTGGGGTTGCTTGTAGTGGTGTGGTTGTGGTGGTAGTGGGGTTTGTGGTATGGAGGTAGTGGTGGTTGTGGTGGTGTGGTTGGTGGTGAGTGGGGTTGTGGTGGTGTGGTTGTAGTGGTAATTGGGGTTGTGGTATGGTAATGGTGGTGGGGTTGTGGTGGTAGTGGGTTGTGGTGGTGTGGTTGTAGTGGTGGTAGGGTTGTGGTGGTGTGGTTGTAGTGTGAGTAGGGTTGTGGCGGTGTGTGGTTGTAGTAGTAGTGGGGTTGTAGTGGGTGTAGTTATAGTGGTAGTTGGGATGTGGTGGTTGTGGTTGTGAGTGGTGGGGGTTGTGGTGGTGTGGTTGTAGTGGTAGTGGGGTTTGTGGTGTGGTGTGGTTGTAGTGGTGGTGGGGTTGTGGTGCTTGGTGTGGTTGTGGTGGTGGTGGGGTTGTGGTGGTGTGGTTGTGGTGGTGGTGGGGTTGAGGGTGGGTGTGGTTGTGGTGGTGTGGGGATGTGGTGGTGTGGTTGCTTGGTGGGTGATGGGGTTGTGGTGGGTGTGTGGTTGCTTGGTGGTGTGGGGTTGTGGTGGTGTGGTGGTGAGTGGGGTTGTGGTGGTGTGGTTGTAGTGGTGGCAGTGGGGGTTGTGGTGGGTGTGGTTGTAGTGGTAGTGGGGTTGAGGTGGGTGTGGTTGTAGTGGTAGTGGGGATGTGGTGAGGGTGTGGTTGTAGTGGTGAGTGGGGATGTGGTGAGATTGTGGTTTGTAGTGTGGTGAGTGAGGGTTGTGGTGGTGTGGTTATAGTGGTGGTGGGGTTGTGGTGGTGTGGTTGTAGTGGTAGTGGGGTTGAGGTGGTGTGGTTGTAGTGGTAGTGGGGTTGTGGTATGGTAATGGTGGTGGGGTTGAGGTGGTAGTGGGGTTGTGGTATGGTAGTGGCGGAAGAAGGGGAGGAGGAGGTGATGGGTGTTGGCATCTTGACGGACATGGCTGCCAACATATCAATACCTGTGTGTTGTGGCCTCGAGCAGGTGTTTAACATGAGCAAGATTGGGTGTGAACCTTCCCACAAGAAGCCTGTTATTTCCTTCCATTATGAGGTGAGGGGGAAGACAGAAGGGAAGGGGGAAGAGAGGGAGGAGAGAAGGAAGGGGAATAGACAAGCCAGTGATCTCGTTTCATTATGACGTAAGATGGAGGAGAGGAGGGAAGGAGGAAGGGAGTAGAGATAGATGAATGGGAGGATAAAAGGAAGGGGAGGAAGCAGGGATAGGAAAGGAAGGAGGAAGGGAGGAGAAATGAAAGGGAGGAAGGATAGGGAGATGGATAAACAAGCCAGTGAATGTTGTGTACTTGGTATTTTTTATGAATTATATTGACATAACGAATGATTGTTGTCACTATATAAAATAAATGTTATTGATCGCGCATGAGCCGGCTCAGCCAATCCCCCGCTGGAGCCGCTCATTGCATCATCGGCTCACGCATCGCGTCGCTTATGATGGTGAGCACGGGTGACACCAGTTCATAAGTCACACGCATAACTTGTAAGGCGGCCCTGATTACACAAAAGACCCCAGTGTTAAGCGTGGATGGCACAAACACGATTACAGGATAGACTATCCACCGTATTGCGAAAAACTGCGCCAATATCCCCAGTTATATCACTGCTTCAACTATTTTTAGGATCATGTAAACAAATCTAAAGATCCACTACACAACCGCCACTAGAAAAACCCCCCCCATATACATTACTTACCAGGACAGTGTCCCCAACCCTCTAAGAAGTAATCTTGGGAGGGTTACGATCACTATTTTCAAAAAGGGGACACGGATCGTTTCACAGTGCATGACAGACCAGGCCACCACCACCGTAAGAAGTGTGGCACGCAGACGGCCATACCGGGTACCACCACCCCCGATTAACCTGAACCAGGTCTACGCAAGCACCCAGATATACGTTACGACGCAATACCTGATGAATACCAGGAAATTTTCAATTACCTTCTGAACAGTCATTTTTTTTGTCGGAAACATTATTTAATATACTTTAATATATTTTGTTTAGCACAGTTGGACTCGGGAGAATACAAGGGTCGGAAATATAAACAGGGTGGAACAGTGACCCGCCTGAGGTAGTGTAGTGGTAGTGGGGTTGTGGTATGGTAGTTGTGGTGGGGTTGAGGTGGTGTGGTTGTAGTGGTAGAGGGGTTGTGGTGGTGTGGTTGTAGTGGTAGTGGGGTTGTGGTGGTGTGGTTGTAGTGGTAGTGGGGTTGTAGTGGTGTGGTTATAGTGGTAGTGGGGATGTGGTGGTGTGGTTGTAGTGGTAGTGGGGTTGTAGTGGTGTGGTTATAGTGGTGAGTGGGGTTGTGGTGGTGTGATTGTAGTGGTAGTGGGGTTGTGAGTGGTAGTGGGGTTGTGGTATGGTAATGGTGTGGGGTTGAGGTGGTGTGGTTGTAGTGGTAGTGGGGTTGTGGTGGTGTGGTTGTAGTGGTAGTGGGGTTGTGGTGGTGTGGTTGTAGTGGTAGTGGGGTTGTGGTATGGTAATGGTGGTGGGGTTGAGATGGTGTGGTTGTAGTGGTAGTGGGGTTGTGGTGGTGTGGTTATAGTGGTAGTGGGGTTGTGTGGTGGTGTGGTTGTAGTGGTAGTGGGGGTTGTGGTATGGTAGTGGTGAGTGGGGTTGGGGTGGTGTGGTTGTAGTGGTAGTGGGGTTGTGGTATAGTAGTGGTGGGGTTGAGGTGAGTGTTGTGGTTGTAGTGAGTGGTGGGGTTGTGGTGGTGTGGTTGTGGTGGTAGTGGGGTTGTGGTATGGTGTGGTGGTGGGGTTG
>NW_024728912.1:0-9938 GCF_018991925.1 Homarus americanus | reverse complement strand
GGACACGTTAGGGTTTGTAAGATAGTTTAGTTTGAAGTGTTGTGAATCTCCGTGGGTGTTATAGATTCACTTGGTATACTACATGTGTAAAGTCAGGATATATACAATGTGTGTTGATTTTTCTACCCGTGTGTTAAATATTTTTGTGGGGAGGGGGAGGTATTTTCCTGTCGGTTTCCACTCTAGCTTTCCACCAATGTTATTTCACCCTTCTAGATTTCTATACCCTTTGATCCACCTTACCTAAGAGTGGAATGAGATAAATAGAATTGGTTGAGTGGAATGTCTGTATAATTGATGTCAGGATCCAACTCTGCCCTGGACGACACAGGATTGATCGTCACTGGTGTTGTAAGACTGTACAGAAAACCGCCTCTTGTGTTGTTCCCACGTATTAAAGAGAGATGAAGGTAAACTGAACAAGCACGCTGGGCAATGCTCGTTGTTGTAGTGGAATACACACGAAACCCAGTCAGTTGAGGGTGTAAATCTTCGCCTGCCTCTGGAATGCACTACACAGGCTATGCCAAAACTGAGATATACTCGGCATGTCAACACTGAGACACACATGCTATGCTAACAAACATATACTCACATAAACTATGCCAATATTAAGACACATACACTATGCGAAACACCGGCTGTGCCTAAACTAATGATTCCTCGCTCTACATGAACGCTGAGATAACAAGTTGACTTTTTTTATCGAGGAGGAGCCAAAGTCTTTCACGATAGTCACCGTCTTAGCTAAACTTGTTAACATGGTTAGCAACTTCTGGAAACATCGCACTTAACCGAGTTATCAAGTTGTGAATAAGCTGACTCACAAAGGAGACTTATTCCTCGACGAATTAATCTTACCAGCTTACAAGCTCTTTATTAATTAATGACAAGCGTTACACCTGTCCGCCATTCTAGGCCACGCCTCTCACCCCCCCCCTCCCCTTAAGTCAATAGCCTTCAAAAGCAGTGAAAGACGAAATTGGTTCTTATAATCATGACTGCTTTCTCGGGACATTGTGTATACAACACACTCTAAACTAAGCCTAGGTACCTTCTTAACCCCTCATAATCCGCCGATGGAAAGTCTGGGACTCTGACCATAATTTCATTATTTTTCCTTTCCAAATTTAGGGTAAACCTGATTTCTCTGTGATCACTGTTCCCAAGTTCTTCCCCTATTGTGATATCTCTGATAATATTTTCTTTATTTGTTCATACTAGGTCTAATATATTGTCACCTCCAGTAGGTTCTGTAATTAGTTGATTCAAAAAATTGTCCTGTACTGCGTCTAGGAAGTCTTCAGATTCATAGTCACCTACAATGTTGTCTCAGTCAATATTTCTGAAGTTGAAATCCCCCATAATGCATAGGTTGTTGTATATTGCTGCCCTACTCATTTCCTGCCATATGGGCTGAGTTGCTTCTTTCCCAAGACTTGGGGGCTGGTAAATCACTCCCATAATTAGTTTTCGCTTCTTTCTGCCATTTCTACCCATACAGACTCAGTTCCTATTTCACCCTTTATTGTATTATTAATGCACCATTTTAATGTATCTCTGACGAAGAGTGCAACTCCTCCCCCCTTCCTACCTTCCCTGTCCTTGTGAAAAAGGCTGTACCCTTCTTTGTGTTACTCAGATAAAAAGTTCTTGCTCGCCAGATTCATCCAGGTTTAGGTGGCTACTATGACGTCTACATTCTCAGTACATACAACCGCTCTCAGCAAGTCTATTTTATTTCTAATAATCCTACTGTTTGTATAGTACACATTTCAACCTACCCTTCCCTGGTCCTGTTTTACCCCTTGTTCTGAGTAACCAATTATACTCCCCTCTATCTACTGGCGAAACTTCCCCTTCGGAGTGACAATTTCACTCTCCAGACAAGTGTACCCCGTCACGACTGTACAGGTAGTCGTTGCCGTAGAATCGTCGCCAGTTATCAATGAACGCCCAACCATTGCTTACACAATGTTTTTTTTATTCCAGTCGGCAATTTATAGCAATTGCCTTGGACAGCCTTTCACCGCCAACTCCTCTTCTAGACGAGACACCACATACTATTGGGTTCCCTACCCTATCACTAATCTTCCCTAATGCCTCCCTATACCTGCTGAAAAGTTCCTCACTCCTAACCTTTCCTATGTCGTTGCCTCCTACTCTAAGACACACTACCGGATTGGTACTTCCCCTGACAAGACTCTATCTATCCTCTCAGCTACATGCCCTATCCCAACCACAGGAGAACACACCTAAGTCCTACGTTTCCTATCTCTTGCACAAAAAGTCTAATCTAAGAACCTCACCTAATGTCTACATTATTAATATAATGAGCACAACAGGGAGGAAAGGTTATCCTGTAGGCAATTGTACACAGTTACAATTCTCTCTCAGTGCCCGCTTATATAGGAAATATTTAATAGGTGCATGGAGCCAGGAGGGAAGAGAGACCAGTTCTGATCACTGTGGATTTACAACGTGAACTGGATGATGTAAGGAGGGAGAGAGATGTTCCTCTCACTGAGAAAAAAAAGGATGGGAGAAGGAGAGGATTTATTTGCAAGACCAAAGAGAAAATACTTTTATCAAGGCTACTGCTGCGACTAATGATGTTTTTAGTAGTTTTTTTCTTCCTTGCCGATTTCAGAGTTCTCAATTGCAGTCCTCAGAAGAGCATCACCGAGGAGACCAACAGAGTATTGACCTTCGCAGCTTGGCTCTGAAAGCTTTGATTATCATTACTTTTGCCTGATAGAAGTCACCCTGCTCTCATCCATCAGTTATTAACGTTGATTACCATCAAGTTGTGAAACCAGGTGTTTGGCACTCTGTAACCGCCACCACAATGAGTCTATGGATGATCAAACGTCTACGTCGACCTTTGATGAAACAAGTACAAAGAAGGTGAAGACTTGGTTCTGTGAGGTCATAATCTTGTTTAACATCATCATATTTGGAGGCAAAGGCAAAACGATCACTGTCTAACTGCCCCCCCCCCCCCCACCACCCATAATCTGATAATCTGTTGTCAGTGGCTGTAACACTTATCATATGAAGTCATAACTCCTGTCACCTCATGTCTACATTATTAGTATAATGGACAAACAGGGAGGAAAAGAACTCCTGTAGGCAACTGCATATATAGTCATCATTACCCTATCTTAAGCTGCAGTTATTTAAATACAAGACTATAACTGAAATACATTGTTTTTCTTTTAACCTTTCCTTCTGTGTATCACCCACCACACTGACTGGTGTCCTTAGCTAAAGTTATATGCAAGATTAAACTCTATATTAGTATTATTTTCTATGTGAGATACTGAGATAACAAAGTACAGTATATAGAACCATAAAATGTTCTGTTTATAAGAGGTGAGAGGTAGGCGAGGAAGTCTGCCTGCTGACGTCAGCAAAGCTCCACCCACCTTGGCCTAGGCTAGCCTAGTCTAACCTGACCAAACCTAACCTAACCTAACCTTGTGTAAAACAAGTCTAGCCTAGCCTAGCCTAGCCTAGCCTAGCCTAACCTGACCTTATCTAACCAAAACTAACCTAACCTTGATCTGATCTGATCTGATCTAACATAGTGATTAGTTTTAATCAGATTGTTATACGTCTTTTTGATCAGTCTAGTTTCTTTCATCTTACTCTTCATTTTTTCTCTGTTGTTCATCTTTGTTATATTGTTTTCTTTATGCTTTCTTTTCTTTCCCTCCTCCTCCTCTTCTTATTCCTCTATTGTTCTTTAAGAAATCAGGATAACTGTTAAGATTTGTTGACCAATTTTCTCTACATTTTCATTAAGAGATTACTTATTAAAACAACATTATCTGTATTTATATTATCTGAAGAGGAGTCTCGGCCACAACAAACGCCCCCCACACTAACATAATGAAACACTCCAGTAAATTATGTAAATATTCAAAAGGATTTGGATTTAATTGTAGTTTGTTTAATTTTAGGAACATTTCATTAGTGTTAACGGGAGGCAGGTAATGGCTATTATTAAAAAGCTTCCCGTATAATGACTACGGTCCCTCCAGCCAGACTTATACTAGCGTCTAAAGCCAAGGTGTGGTAGAGTCAAGGTTACCCACTGAAAAGTTTATTTGGATAAGTTCGGTGTGATTCTATTAGGTTTGGCTCCATTAGGCGGTGTAAGGTTACCTGGAGTGGATGATTATGTGTTGGTGGGGCGGAGAGGAGTCACACCAGGTTAGTTAGACTCCAGTTAGTGTGTATTTTATCCCTTTAACTCTCAAAGGAAAATTAAATAGATTAGTTGTTTTATAAGATAATTATTTAATTTTAATTCATCGGTTTATACTTTCATGATGTTACGTAAGTCTATAAATTCACTTAATTATTTTAATGGCAGGATAATAAAAAGATACCTGCTGTAATTACTGTGTTGGAAACTACAATTAGACAACCAAAACAGCATCATCGGCCATTACAGAGCGTTATTTTGTATAATGTAAGCACTTAAGTCAGTGGCCTAAAGCCTCAGGGCTGCTGTGTGAGGTGGTTCAGTCACGATACAAACAATACCAACATGTTTATCTTCACCAGGTGGGCTTAACATGACCAGGTGATGCCTTACTAACTCTTGGATTATTATTGTTGTTTAGTGAATTTGTATGAAGCTGCAAGATCATCTTACACCTCTTGGAGAAAATTGGGTAAACAAAATTTTCATCCCAATTTCCCCAATTGGTAGATATTTTTTTTTTTTTTTTTTGGTATTCTTTAACCTACCTTACCTGACCTCACCTGATCTAACCTGAAAATAATCCTAGTGATAATGGTAAAAAAATGCCAAATACCTATTGGAATAAAAACGAATATTAACAAATATTTTTGTATTATGGAGAAAACAAAATCTTCAAAAAGTACAAAAAGTTAAAAACATAAATCAATATTTATAACAACTCCTCCAGGTATCTTTTGTTAGTTTCACCTTCAGTGTCCTCATGACTGTCCTTGTCATTTTACTATTGTTTGTCTTCCTGTATCTTGGATGTTCTCTGTGTCACAGTTTGTGTTTGTTCTTTATTGTACTTCGTCACTGTCCATGTTTTACTGCATTATATTTCTTTGTTGTGATAAAATAGTTCCAAGACCTTCAGTTATAAACAATAATCATATGAAAGTCTTTGACAACAACTTAAATTATTCCTTATTTTCGTTACTTAGATCCATTGAATTCTTGTGTCCGTGTCCGTGACAATGATAATGAAAGGACTTATATTGAGTAGTCTCTCAGGTTTTCATTCGACTGTAAACATACAGTAAATATACAAAGCTGTAGTGAGACTGCTGGAGTTATGCTGCATCATATTAATGCAGCATGCAGCATAATGCGACCTCCTCTCCCTCCCTCCCCGACATGACAGCATAATGCAGCTCCCTCTACCTCCCTCCCCAGCATGACAACATAATGCAACTCCCTCTCCCTCTCTCCCCAGTATGACAGGATAATGCAGCTCCCTCTCACTCCCTACCCAGCATGACAACATTATGCAGCTCCCTCTCCCTCCCTCCCCAGCATGTCAACATAATGCAGCTCCCTCTCCCTCCCTCCCCAGCATGACAGCATAATGCAGCTCCCTCTCCCTACCTTCCCAGCATGACAGCATAATGCAGCTCCCTCTCCCTCCCTCCCTCCCCCAGCATGACAGCATAATGCAGCTCCCTCCTCCCTCCCCAGCATGTCAACATAATGCAGCTCCCTCTCCCCTCCCTCCCCAGCATGACAGCATAATGCAGCCCTCTCCCTCCCCTCCCTCCCCCAGCATGACAGCATATGCAGCTCCCTCTCCCTCCCCCTTCCCAGCATAACAACAGCATAATGCAGCCCCTCTCCCTCCCTCCTCCCTCCCCCAGCATGACAGCATAATGCAGCTCCCTCTCCCTCCCTCCCCAGCATGACAGCATAATGCAGCTCCCTCTCCATCCCTCCTCAGCATGACAGCATAATGCAGCTCCCTCTCCCTCTCTCCCCAGCATGAGAGCATAATGCAGCTCCCTCTCCCTCCATCCCCAGCTTGACAGCATAATGCAGTTCCCTCTCCCTCCTTCCCGAGTATGACAGCATAATGCAGCTTCCTCTCCCTCCCTTCCCAGCATGACATCATAATGCAGCTCCCTCTCCCTCCCTCCCCAGCATGACAGCATAATGCAGCTCCCTCTCCCTCCCTCCCCAGCATGGCAGCATAATGCAGCTCCCCTCTCCATCCCTCCCCAGCATGAAAGCATAATGCAGCTCCCTCTCCCTCTCTCTTCAGCATGACAGCATAATGCAGCTCCCTCTCCATCCCTCCCCAGCATGACAGCATAATGCAGCTCCCTCTCCCTCTCTCCCCAGCATGACAGCATAATGCAGCTCCCTCTCCCTCCCTTCCCAGCATGACAGCATAATGCAGCTCCCTCTCCCTCCCTCCCTCCGCAGCATGACAGCATAATGCAGCTCCCTCTCCCTCCCTCCCCAGCATGAGACAGCACATGTGCCCCCTCTCCATCCCTCCCCCCCCAGCATGACAGCACGCAGCTCCCCCCTCTCCCTCTCTCTCCTCCCCAGCATGGGCAGCATAATGCAGCTCCCCTCCTCCCTTCCAGCATGACAGCATAATGCAGCTCCCTCTCCCTCCCTCCCCAGCATGACAGCATAATGCAGCTCCCTCTCCATCCCTCCTCAGCATGACAGCATAATGCAGCTCCCTCTCCCTCTCTCCCCAGCATGAGAGCATAATGCAGCTCCCTCTCCCTCCATCCCCAGCTTGACAGCATAATGCAGTTCCCTCTCCCTCCTTCCCGAGTATGACAGCATAATGCAGCTTCCTCTCCCTCCCTTCCCAGCATGACATCATAATGCAGCTCCCTCTCCCTCCCTCCCCAGCATGACAGCATAATGCAGCTCCCTCTCCCTCCCTCCCCAGCATGACAACATTATGCAACTCGCTCTCCCTCCCTCCCCAGCATGACAGCATAATGCAGTTCCCTCTCCCTCCCTCCCCAGCATGACAGCATAATGCAGCTCCCTCTCCCTCTCTCCCCAGCATGACAGCATAATGCAGCTCCCTCCCTCCTCCCTCCCCAGCATGACAGAGCATAATGGGCCCTCTCCCTCCCTCCCTCCTCAGCATGACAGTATAATGCAGCTCCCTCTCCCTCCCTCCCCAGCATGACAACATTATGCAGCTCCCTCTCCCTCCCTCCCCAGCATGACAGCATAATGCAGCTCCCTCTCCCTCCCTCCCCTGCATGACAGCATAATACAGCTCCCTCTCCCTCCCTCCCCAGCATGACAGCACCCTGAAGTTCCTTAATGAGTTGGGCTCCAGACTTATTGAAACTACCAGAGACTCCAGGGCATCGATCTACTATTTACAAGACAACCAATTGGGAGATGATGGTAAGGGAAGGCGAAAGACATCAGGTAGATTTTTACAGAACTTAATTTGGTTGGGACACAAAGACAGGCCTGAAGGGTGAGGTATGAGGATCTGGTAGGGTGGAATATGAGGGACTGGAATGGTAGGGTATGAGGGATTAACAGGGTAGGGTATGAGGGACTAACAGGGTAGGGTATGAGGAACTAGAAGGGTAGGGTATGAGGACTGGCAGGGTGGGGCATAAGAGACTAACAAAACTGGGTAGAAGGGTGTGATAATCTCCTCTTCTACACTAATCACGCCACACGTTCTCCCTAAGTCATCAAAAAATATACATTTGTCATGGTGTTCAAAAATTCCTCTTTTACCAACACAAGCTCTCGTTCTTGTAGCCATTGTGATTTAGGCTGAGGGGATAGAGAGATATAGTGAAAGAAGTAGGAACAGATAAAGAGAATGACAGACATATATATGAGGATATAATAATTGTGGAAGGGGAAGGAAAGAGGAGGTGGAGATAGTGGTAGAGGAAGCAGGGAAGGAGAGTAGGGGAGAGAGAGTGATGATATATTAAGGTTAATAGAGACAAGGGGGGATAGGATAGGTAAAGAGGATACGACAGGGCAGATTTAATCTAATTTCATGGGTAAGAGATGGCAGGAAACCTAGTGAGTGAGTGAGTGGGACAACCATTGATCGTGATCACACCCCAGTCCACAAGATCGTGCACACAAGATAGAGTCAAAGGAACAGAGGGAACATATTCGGTTTGATGTCGAACACTTGAATCAAAGGAGCAATAAGTTATTACTGAGTCACTGCACGTTGACTACATATTATAGTGTTTGTAAAGATCTTTCTTGTTACACTGGTCGGGAACATCAGATAGCGACCGTACCTGAGCTGTGGCCCATATCTACAGAACCTCGACCATATTAGTTGGTAAAATTGTCTTCGTTTTCTTTGGTGAGTGATCGTGTATTTCCAGATGTAATAACGTAAATGTGTTCAGTGTCTCCAGCAGGACCCGGCTGTACTCCCTTATTGCTGGGACCTCTATCAGTCTGTCTCCACGAATATCAATAAGACCCGTTTCAACTTCTCTACAAACTTTAAGAGCGTTCGGTCGAGGAGTTCAGGTACGGAAAAAGTATGTTAAGTGAGAATAAATTAACACGAGGCCAGTCAGTGTATCAAAACAAGGTCGGGCCCACATCAACTGGCAATATAATCACATAAGGCGGATCATGACGATAACACATTTGTGCTTATTGTTTCATCAAAGTACTTAGGCAACATGTTAAATCTATTGTTTGTGTGAAAGTAAAAGAAGAAGCTGTACAGGTTGATCCACAGTTCCTGTTTCAACATCTAACAAAAGCATCGGGGAGAGTGTAAGGTAGGTTAGTGTAACCACCCGCTGTACTCTCAAGGGTCTGGCATAAGAAACACCTTATGGACTATGTGCTGCACACTGCTGCATCACATTAACCACTAGGAGTTGTAAACAAACACTCCATAAGTGCCTTTATGGAGGAGACCGATGAATTTCAAATTGAACACTGCGACTCCTGTTGTCTCGGTCGGGTCGTCAAAATCCTTTGCCTGTTGTGTCATATCGTCTAACACAAAATCGTAAACATAATTTTTGGAGCGTATCTACATCTTACAGCATGATGACACTAAATGGCCGCCTTAAAATGTTATTCTCAAAGATTTAATTATCCAATGAAGAAATTCACCCACTAAAATTTAAAATCACGTTGAAGATAAACTCGTTAAGTTTTATACTATAATGGAAATTAAAGTTCACTCATTCCTCTCTTGGGCAGAAATTATAATTTATGTTCTTATTTTAGAACAGTCTTGGCTGTTTTTAGGTCCTGCTATGGTTACTGTCTGAGTCACAATCAACCTCACTCGGCATCATCTATTTCAATTTGGCGCAGTTCATGTTGGTGTATTTCATGTTGGTGTATTTCATGTTGGTGTATTTCATGTTGGTGTATTTCATGTTGGTGTATTTCATGTTGGTGTATTTCATGTTGGTGATCACCTGCCACCCACCAGAGACTTGGGAAGGTTAGAAATAGTATCATCTCTGTGTTTTATGACGTCTTCGAGGTTTATTTCTTCACCTCACCTCCTGAACCACATCCTCAAGACGGACCCTTTCTTACCCCTGGTCGTCTTCTTAGCTAGTCAGGCTTATTTACATTCTTCTCTCACAGCGCTGCACCCCCTGGCGAGAAACTCTCCTCATTTCTTCTAAACTTTTAGAGAAGTAAAGTTTATTCTCAACTGGTTGTACAGATGAAGCGTCACAACTTCTTGATACCTTTGCTTTGTGATTATAATACCAATGTGTCTGAGTCGTGTATTTGTTTATAAACGTAATGTAATGATATTTACTCAGGAGGCACTAAAGACATTATAAAGGCTGGATATTTTAAATTATCTGCAACACTTGAATCACTTGAATCAGGAGTGAGAAAATTAAATTAAAACAAAAAAGAATTGTAAGTGAATAAAATATCGAAA
>NW_024728911.1:0-8156 GCF_018991925.1 Homarus americanus | reverse complement strand
CTCTGTCACATCCTACTCATAATCTCTACATCTCACTTCACAATCTTCACTACATCTCACTTCACAATCTTCACTACATCTCACTTCACAATCTTCACGACATCTCACTTCATAATCTTCACTACATCTCACTTCACAATCTTCACTACATCTCACTTCACAATCTTCACTACATCTCACTTCACAATCTTCACTACATCTGACTTCACACTCTTCACTACATCCCACTTCACAATCTTCACTACATCTCTCACTACAATCTTCACTTAGACCCCACTTCATAATCTTCTACTATATCCTCATCATAATCTTCTACTAACACCATCCCTTCATCACTACATATAACATCATCCATCATCACTACATATAACTCTATCCATCATCACTACATATAACACCAACCATCATCACTACATATATCATCATGCATCATCACTATATATAACACCATCCATCATCACTACATATATTACCCTCCTATCATCACTACATATAACACCATCCATCATTACTACATATAACCCCATCCTTCATCAATACATATAACACCATCCATCATCACTACATATTATAACACCATCCATCATCTCTACAAACACCAGTCCTCAATACTATAGTGATAAACAGAGCTTCATTTTGTTGTCAATTTCTTTAAATTCCAACCTTATTAAACCGTAATTCTTTCTGTATGGTCAAATTTTGATTTGACCTCAGTGAGAGAGCTGTTAGTGTCAGTAAATCACAATGGTGTTCCGACGCACTGTAACAAAAGTTTCAAAGGTTGAGGTGAAGCCTTGCCAGGTGAAGGAGAAGGGCCCCCGATCTAACAAACTGCAGACCACAAAGCACACTAAACCTCAAAACAACAAGAAGAAGGAAACTACCACTTTCTGCCATGTACAAAAGGACCAGTACCTGCCATGGGGAGACTACATCTTCACTGGGAAAAAGACAAAGAACAACAAGAAGCGTTGACCCAACATTTATGATATTTAAAAATAATAAAAAACATATTAATTGATTTTGTTTGTATTATTTATGCTTTTATTATTTTCAACTGTAAATGTCCTGTTTTGGGAATATATTTTGAGTTACATAATATTTAGGTACAGCAGTTTATTTCACTGTGTGGATAGTGTGTGGGTACTATGGGTGTGTGGGCATTATGGAGAACTAGTCATGGCTAACTGTGACCCTATATACGGGTTACATCGGCCTTAACGCCCTTGTCTCAGCGCTATCTCATATATCCAAATTTCACATATTTGAAAGTATTAGATAACCAAAATATATGGAAAATATTTAGTTAAAAATACAAATAATAAAACAAAATCGAAAACAGAAAGAAAAAACAATACCCGTGAAAGTGGAAATAAGGAGGAGGCAGAGCAGACGATACACAGGAAGGCAGTAATCATCATCCCCGTGTGAACCAGCCAGAGAAGAACTCCTTCGCCTCACCGTCCACCCGCGTACGATCAGCTGAGTGAAGTTGCCTCGTGTTGCAGTAAACTTTATCTGTAAAAGGACAATTTACTTTACTTTTATTGTTTATCTTACTGTTTATAACTGTTTATTTTCTCTTACATAATGTACACTAAGTATGGGAGTGTACAGTAAGTTATACCAGATGGCAACAAATTTACATTCGTCTTGCAAATATTAAAACATTACCCTAACAACAGTATTGTATAACAACACGAGCTAAAGTGATGTGTAAAAAGGTCGGTTGCAAAAAGAAATATTATTCTTTTAAGTCTTTTTCAGTTAGTTCAGTGTTAACAACATTATAGGTCATATTTCATGCAGTATGCATATACAATGTTTGCTGAAGGTTTAATACCTTTCTGTTTACTGATGATGTAAAACCCTCGTTAAAATACTTTAGAGTCGTTTACAAAATATTTGGTGCGTTTACGGAGCATTGTATGTTTTTACAGCATGCGAGGCGGCAGGTATGTGGAGTTTTAAGAGCACTTCACGCTATAGCTCAGTTGGCCACGGATTAGCGAATTACGAACTGAAAATGTTTGGATCGTCATCTGTTTCGTGTAAGCTGTGTCGGACATTTTGTGCTACATTAAAGTCCAGCGATCTGTGGCAGCTGTCGGGCTCCTGCCTGACCACCCTTTGCCTAAGAAGAGCGATTGTCTGAAGGTGTTCAAGTAGTTACTCAATTGTGAAAAAGTGATAGTGAGTCCCATAGACATGGCTGCCAGTTAGGGACAGTGTGGATACGGCACACTACATAGCATGTCTTCGGAAAGTAAAGGAGGCCGTGTAGCCAAGACTGCACTCAACCGCCTTCACTTCCCCAATTACAGCTAGGTGGACTGAGAGCGCCTCGGGATTATCATATCTATAATGCCAGACGGTAACACCATCCCTTGACACCTCGGAGACTATACAGTACTGTGTTCGGGGCGTGTTTGTGGGTCTCTACTGCCGCCTCCCTATCGTTGAGTTGCTCCCCCACTTACCGTAACCAGTCGAGGTCACTGTGGGAGGCCATGTACGGTACAGTACAGTACAGAGTCACGCCCCCCTCAACAACGTCCGCACCTCGCCTGCTGAATACAGTATTTGCAAATGTGACCATAAACCCCAACAATTGTAGCAAGTTACAAGTCCCGGGATTTGCCCCTGGTATTAACACAGTGACAAGCGTCCCATTCCTGGTAAGTAGCAGGTGGCCGGAGGTAGTGCAATCCTCTCCCAGACTACACGGAGATGAGAGAGAGCTGGCTGACCATCATGGTAAGGACGCGTCACTATTTGGACCCCAGGGAGGCCATTATCGTAAGTTAAGTGAAAGGCATTTGGAATACTGGACGACTAGACACTATATGAATTTCTTTACCCTAGTTTTCCCACCGATAATAATGAGTACAAGGGAGGTAGTCTTATCGGCGTTCATCAACACCATAGCCGTCTCAGTTACCTATTGCTCGTATAAGGTTTTTGAATGAAATAGTTTTACTAATATCAGGAACTTTCAAACTACTACAGGAAATAATATATATATATATATATATATATATATATATATATATATATATATATATATATATATATATATATATATATATATATATATATATATATATATATATATATATATATATGCAAATAAATCACTAGGTGCGCGTGATCCAGGTATATGCTGATAACTACATGAAAAGAAAACAATGTCTTCAAGCGCTTTTCTGCAGTAATTCACATCTTAGGGTGAGTTCAGATCAGAATTAAAATCAATAAACCTTAGTGATGGTCAGTTCAAAACTGATAATATGTTATATAAATTTATTTGTCAGTGGCCCAAGGTTAAAAATGCTTTGAAAACCTTTGATCTAGATGTATGATAGTTATTTAGTGGGTCCCTTATTTTTGACCTGACCTGACTAGTCACGTCACCCCCCTTCTCTTAAGCTCCTCTACGTGTGTGTTGGTGTGGGGATTAGTGGATGACATCATTATGACCTGCCCTCATGTTTTTAAGGTCACCCTGTATATTTAAGCCTCTCTCTGTCTATGTAATCCAGTTGCCTCTGAAGATGTCTTGAATAAAGACGAAAGCTAAGGTGCTCCGTTGTTTCCCTTTTCCCGTGTGATTTTATCAAGATTTATATATATATCTTGATAAATATTATCGGTCGAGTATCAATGGAGTACCTTTAGCTTTGCCTTTATTCAAGACATCTTCACGAGCTAAGGCATCTTTGTTTCCATTTTCTGCAAGGTGATTTTAGTCAAGATTTATCTTATCCACGTTTTCATTATGGATTTACATGAATATATATATATATATATATATATATATATATATATATATATATATATATATATATATATATATATATATATATATATATATATATAAGAAAATAAGGAGTCTGTAACAGGCTGGTTGGCCTGTGCATGGCAGCTCCTCTCGAGAGTTACTACCGCTCTCTATCATCCATGAATCTATCTAACCTCCTTTTGAAACTTTCCAGAGTTCCTGCACTTACTACAAAGTTGCTAAGCTTGTTCCACTCGTCCACCACCCTATTTGTGAACCAGTTCCTTCCTATCTCCCTCCTAAACCTAAACTTATCTAACTTGAATCCGTTGCTCCGAGTCCTATCCTGCTCGGATATTATAAGAACTTTATATATATCTTCGCTAGTTTATACAATGGTGAACTATGTTAATATGTCCTTCATTGTGAACCAATAAGCATTATTAAATTTAATTAATTTTAAAGTAATTATTGTAGGTGTTACATTCAATGTCACTCGGTGGTGGTGATGTGTGGTTGTGGTGTTGTTATGATCAATACTTTGGGGAGAATGACAGACTTCGTCACACACACTACTTGTGAATCTGTGTTATGATTTTGTCCTCTAAAACCTGGTATTGATCACGGCTATTGACTTCATCCTTGTTTCACTTTAATTGTTTTGGTTCAGACAATAAATCCATTAAGAGCGGCTGTTGGTTTCATTAATTAGAGAAGGTCAGGTTATCGCACCTGGCGGGGAATTCCTTCATCTGTTCTCTATAAATTGATGAAAGTCATTTATCACTCCTAATTTCCCCAGAGACCAACAACCTGCAGAAAAGGAATATAATTATAGCTTTTGTTTTTTATATTTTTCACCCGTGAGAATTAGTGCTACTGACCTGGTGATACCCTGAGGCTAGAGTGTTGACGTCGGTGTTTATAAATGAATCATACTTGACCTTTCCCACCAATTATTATATACTAATAAGTATAATGTTCAAACATTTCCAATCCATAAGTTGTCGCTTTTTTTTAATCTAAATACGGAAAAAGAGTGTACTAAAAATATATTGTTTTAATTTGAGCTGTCTCCCCCCCCCCCACACACACATACACCAGGTATCATCATCATACAGAAACAAAATATGTATATAACTCGGTATGAGAACTGCTTAATCTCGGGTTGAGAAAACGTTAACTGTGATTGTTATTGGAAATTCGATTGTAAACTGAACCTTCTGTTTCTTATGTGAGTCTTAGTGGAAATGTTGCCCCTCTCTCTCTCTCTCTCTCTAGTATAACAGTAGTATATAGCCAGGCACTAAGGCTCCCGTGTTTGTTGTGTTAAAAAAATTAAACGGTTGCAGTGACTTATGACCCTCATAGCCTCTCCTGAACAACAATAAACGTTCTCCTTTTACTGCAACACAACTGCAGTTATTGTAGACATTTGAGGATAAATATATACACTATCAATTTCAGTTTCTTTAGGATGATTTACGTTTAGTTACATATATTAGTAAACTTAAAGTATTTATATAAAGGCAATATATTTGATCTTTTAAAATAGTAAAGCTCAAAGTATATTGACGATAAATTGATCTTCTTTTGTGATAATTCAACTCCAAGTATTTATATAACTAATCCAATCTTCCTGTAATTTTATTTTAGCCACACACACACACATATATATATATATATATATATATATATATATATATATATATATATATATATATATATATATATATATATATATATATATATATATATATATATATAAGTAAACAAAGTGTATATCTACAAACAACTATAAGATGCTCTTAGATAATTCTTTTTTAGTCTCACATTTCAGTAAACTCATAAACAGTAAACTGAGAATCTTTAAACACACTCCTGCTGCACTATTTCTCGGCCACACGTAAACAAAGCAGTCCGTATTATAGAGAATTGGACACTATGTTACATAAAGTGTTTCTCCTTGGTGGTGAGGTGTATCTTCAACACTCTCAGATGGCTTAGATTTTTCTCAGTGATGCCCTTGAAAGGAGGAGAAACTACCGTGAGTTAAGTTCAAGTGTGAGGGACCAGCGCTGTGGTGGTGTGGAAGCTAGGATGGTCAGTGTTATGGGGTGGTGTGGTACCTAGAATGGTCAACGTTATGGTGGTGTGGTAGCTAGGATGGTCAGCATTGTGGTGGTGTGGTAGAGGAGGTAGCTCTCTCTCTCTTTCTCTCTCTCTCAAAAGCAATATCAAGCGAGTTAACCATAATTCTTCAGTACCTCCGATGTGTCCCAGATTCCCCCGATAACTTATGTAAAGCTCACAGCATAATCTTACAAAGTGATGGTTTTTCTTACCAATATAATTCACGACTAACCAAAAGCAAATTTGGATATCTGGAAAGAGAGAGAAAGAGAAAGAGAGAAAGGAAGGAGAGAAAAAGAATAAGATTAGGTAAAGCTCAAGGGAATTTGTCTGCAGTTCGATGGTTCTTCTCATATTTCTGGAGAGAGAGAGAGAGAGAGAGGTGTTTGGTAATAACAGTAAATGACCTATCAACTTTTACGACCCACGACCATAATACGACCCACAACCTACGTCATAAAGGTATAGATTAAGACTGGAGACTACGAGGACAATGTACAGATGAACTTATTGATATAAGTGAAGAGCTACGTCAAGGTGTGTGTGTCATCATCATCATCATCGTTATTATTATGATGATTATTATTGTTGTTGTTGTAGTTACTATTATTGTCATTATCATTATTATTAATATTATTATTATTATCATTATTGTTATTATAATTATCATTAGTAGCAGTATTATACCATACCCGTTATAATAAATGTTAACTGTATTAGATGTAAAAAAATAATAATATGAACATTGTTAAACTCTATTTGCAGATTAGTTAATAATAATAAAGTAAACTCATTTTGGTGGTGTCAGCTGCACATTTTCATTATATAAGAGCACCAGTCATATGGTTATGGTTCTTGCATCTTAAATATCAACATTAAACAACACATTTTTTCCGGAAATATCACTGTGCTGGCGTGCCTTTATGACTAACACCGGGATACTGTTGTAATGAAAGTGTGGCAGGTGTTGTGTAGTGGTGGTGTTGAGTGGTAGTAGTGGTGGTGGTGGCGGTGTATGGTGGTGGTGGTGGTGGTGTGTGGTAATAGGTGCTGAGTTAGGTGTGGTGGTGGTGGTGAGATAGGTGTTGTGTGGTGGGATGATCCTCACTTGTAATCTTCCTCCACCAACAACTCACAACTCTCACTACCTGTTCTCGTGAGTTTTATCTCCGAATAATTTACAACTTTATCCAATTGGTTTATCTAAATTTGTGTGAAAAATTTAACACATTACAGGAATTACCGAGAAAAAGGGAAATATCAGAGATTTACTTGGAATTAGTCGCTAATCCTCCCAACAACACAAAAAAAATTACAGGGATTTTTCTTCTATTTCTGGCCGGGATTAATCAACCTAATCCTCGCCTTTTCTGCTCGGGTGGATTTTTTTCGCGAAAGAGTATTTTTTTTTAAGTGCATTGTATCGTCCGCAGTGATAAAAATTTGGCTACCTGTGTTAATTCTAAATGCTACAGTTAACATTATATTACACAGTGTGTTAGGTTAGGTTAGGTTCTATCTAATCTGACCAGCCGGATACACAGCTCGAACAAACTAAAGCAAATAACACTATAAACACTACAATACCACCACAAGTAAACACTACAATACCACCATAAGTAAACAATACAATACCACCATAAGTAAACACTACAATACCACCACAAGCAAACACTACAATACCACCATAAGTAAACACTACAATACCACCACAAGCAAACACTACAATACCACCACAAGTAAACACTATAATACCACCACAAGCAAACACTACAATACCACCATAAGTAAACACTACAATACCACCATAAGTAAACACTACAATACCACCACAAGTAAACACTATAATACCACCATAAGTAAACACTACAATACCACCACAAGTAAACACTATAATACCACCATAAGTAAACACTACAATACCACCATAAGTAAACACTACAATACCACCATAAGTAAACACTACAATACCACCACAAGCAAACACTACAATACCACCATAAGTAAACACTACAATACCACCATAAGTAAACACTACAATACCACCACAAGCAAACACTACAATACCATCATAAGTAAACACTACAATACCACCATAAGTAAACACTACAATACCACCACAAGTAAACACTACAATACCACCATAAGTAAACACTACAATACCACCATAAGTAAACACTGCAATAAACACTACAATACCACCACAAGTAAACACCACAATACCACCACAAGCAAACACTAC
>NW_024728910.1:0-24837 GCF_018991925.1 Homarus americanus | reverse complement strand
TATTACACCTCTGCTTAGACATATCTTTTTATAAAACAATATTTCATTTCACTGACCCATACACCATTTCAAGGCCACAGACACCTTAAAAGAGAGAGAGAGAGAGAGAGAGAGAGAGAGAGAGAGAGAGAGAGAGAGAGAGAAGGCATGGTGAGATCCTTCCTCCCCTTTACGTCACTGCCTGCACTGAACCATTGGGTGTTAATTAAAATAACACCGCCATTTGATCCCCAGCCCGGCTTAATGAGTTCCAGCCATGGCAATTCGACAATATTATCATCACCCATGGTGCCACTGACAGTCTTCCTCCCTCCCACCTCTCTCTCTCTCTCCCCCAGTAATATGTTTTGCACCTCGCCTCACATTTGCATTATTTCCGCCTTAACTAGTAATGATTTGTATTCACTGTTGTTGTATATTTATAAGTTGATTGGTGATGGAGTACACGGGTGTAATGGATAGTGATGGAGACAAGGTGGTGATGGTGATGATGGTGGTGGTGGTGGGTGATGGTGGTGATGGTGATGATGGGGTGATGATGGTGATGGTGATGATGGTGGTGGTGATGGTGGTGATGGTGATTATGGTGGTAATTTTGACCTCTACGGTGATAAATTTTGATATTGGTGATAATTTTGACATTTATATTGATATTGGTGATAATTTTGACATTTATTTTGATATTGTTGAACGAGAGAATAATGACTTTAACATAAACAAGACACAAGACAGTCAGAAATAATAAACATGTCCTGAAAACATTAAAGCTCTCAGACACCTCCCTTTCTCTCCTTCTCTCTCTCTCTCGCTTTATCCGTATCTCTCCTTTACTAGACATTTATTTTCTTCTCACTTTCTCCTCTCCACACATTTTCACTCTTATCGCATGGTCTTACCCCCTCACTTTCCTGCCACGAGGCATCTTCGGCACACTATCTTGTTTACAGTCGACCGTCTTTGTTTTTCCTTTCTCCGTTGTCCATTCTGTCAGTTTAAATAACACTTTTCTCTCCTTCTCCTTTCTTTCTTTGGGTTTCTTTATCTGTTATTCTTTAACTGTGTGTGTGTCTTTGCTTATCTTAATTTGTTTATAATTCGTCTTAATTATTCATTTCAATGTTTTTTTTTTTTAATCCATCATTCTTCATCGGGTGTTGTCATTTTCTTCCATGGCGTCCTTGTCTTCATCCTATCTACGCCTCTTTTTGGTTTGGAATTCTCTTTTGTCGTGCACTATGCTGAAATAAAACCCCTTTGCTGTAGACAAAAGACCATTCACTGATATTTGACAAGCATGATGAAAGTTATATTTTGGGGAAGTACTGAAAGCTTTTGATCTACACTCGAATGCACTGCAGCGATGGACTAGGATTATCTCACACTCGAATGTTACGAACGATCAGATGATGCCACCAAAATGTAAACAAACTGACAATCGGCTGGAGCGGTCAAAGCCTGTCTTATTAACACTTTTAGGAAAGGTCATCCACCCTCTCTCCCCTGGGTGGTTAAAGCTCACCATCCCATAGTGTAGTATTCTGAACAAACAAATGGCTTTTTCTTCAAGGGGACATGCCCATCGTTTCGGTGCAGGTTGGTACGTCTGATTGAGTTTGTTTATATTTATCGTGTGCACTTTTCAAATCAGCTGTTGATCGGGAAGAGCTAGGCTGAGAAAGAACGCAATAAAGGTGGAAATGAATGGATCAAGAAGGACAGTAAAGAAGGAGATATATGGCAGAAGAAAGCAAAACAGAAGATAACACAAGAAGGATAAATAAAGAAGGAAATGGATAATACTGAAAAAGGCACAATGAAAATACATAAAAATCAACGAACTTGCAAGACGTAAGTAAGATGGAGGCCGCCAGAGTCCGAGGAACTGTGATGAAGATTAAATTTTCAGGAGACTCATAAACAAAGGAAGAGAACAAGGAGTATTTAGAGATTTTATAAAATATCATAGTTAACCTAACTCTAACCTAACCTAACCTAACCTAACCAAACTAACCCAAATATAACCCACAATTAGCGCAGGTAATTTATAGTACTTTATGCGCACACACACACACACACACACACACACACACACACAAACCAACATACAAAACACTGTATATAGTTTTTAATTTCTGTACTGTCTGAAAAATATCAAATGTTGCTCTCATATAAACAAAAATTATCGTAATCTAAAATCAAATTAGAGAGAAATATTTAATTAACTTTAAAGTACTGTATAGTGAACAATGCGCCACAGACAGACAGACAGACACAAACACACACACACGCACACACACACACACACACACACAAGTTGGACTCTGTTGTGAAGATTAAACAAACCTTCTCTTCCCTGTACAACACAACACTCAAGGCACGACCGGCCGGAGTCTACGTGTCGCATCTTAAGTGACTCAGTCTGGAGAACAAAATTAGTTCAGGTGCCTCTAAGAACCTTTAGCCCAGGATAGGGATTTACAGTGATTATTACGGTGATTATTTACTCGTACTTAAAGATGGAAGAATGTAACCTTAACCTAACCTAACCCTACTTATAGGTACCTGAAGCCAGGCAGGATCTCCTCTGGCAATATGTGAGACACCCCCACCCCTCTCAACCACAGTGAGATTTTCCTCCCCCTCCACACCCTTCTTCCCTCTCTCCCTTCCCCTTCCTGACCCTACACTTAAGGTACCAAAAGCCAGGCAGGATCTCTCCGGGCAATATATGACACCCCCCCACCTCCGCCACAGTGAGAGATTCCTCCTCCTCACCTCCACTCCCTTCCCATCCTCTCCCATCCCTCCTCCTAATCCCTCCCGCCACTGACCTTACCTCGATTCAGAAAGGTTACTACGTTGTGGATTTTTTTATATCTCAGGTGAATAGGTAAGAGTTACCTTTAATTGGCTCAGGTAAGGTTATGATGACTACGAATGTGTTAAAATAATGTGGTCGATATTGTTATTATTGAAACTGTATTGTAAGCTGTTAAGTTTCCTTGGATAGATAAGTAGGAAATATATTTGATTACTTAACCGAACCAATCTAACCTAACCCAACCTTATAAACTACTCTCCACTAATCTATCCTTACAACCAAATCTAACCTAACCTAACCTAACCAACACAAGTCACATCAACTCTAGAAACACTGACCAAAAGATTCGTGAACTTAAGTAGACGATTTATATTCAATCTTATTCTGGAGATTGCATTTTTTCACAAGGATTTTTTAGGGATTTTCTTCCTGGTTGGGATTTTGGGATTTTTGTCTTGAGGTGGGATTTTGTCGTAGATTTCCTGGCTCACGGAGACCAACTGGAGGTGTGTTCAACCAGCCGCAGCAGAGACAATTGCATTTTCCTACCAGTTGAATTGTACAGGATGGTCCCTGTGCAAGTGAGAGCTTGAGTCTTTGTGAATCGTGTGGTGGTGGTGGTAGGTGGTTGTTGGTGATAGTGGTGGTAGGTGGCTGAAGTGGTGGTTGGTGAATGACTATGCATGTGTTGAAGGATTATAGTGGTAAACATTTAAAAGTTCCATAGATAAGAATACAGAATTGAGTGTTATATAGGTTAAATTAAGTTAGGTTTAGGTTAGGTTAGGTCAATCACGACCATTACTACCTTCATAACAACCATTACCACCACAATCCCTACCCCTCACCTCCCACTCACCCACCCACTCACCCACCCACACCCACCTTCACCCACAACACTACCACCACCCCACACCACCATCCACAAGGCCATGGAATAATTACCATACAGCTTCACCAATCAACTAATTTACCTGTGAATCTTTGATCACTGAGTCACTCTACATCAGGTGTTAAATGAAACTGTTAAAAGCCGTCACCGTAATACCCAACACAAAACAATTCAATTTAATGTATCATAGAGTGTGGGAAATTGTTATTCAAACATATGAAAGCCAACACATACACCATCACAATAACAATGGGACTTAATTTCTAGGTATACAAAGGTCTCCCAGCGTCGTTAAAGCTGTGAGACGCGAGGAGATCGATAAACATTTTTGCCACTCAGGTGTGTATATACAGGTACAACATGTTAATGAGCACTCTAATATATCGATATTAGTTGTCATTATCAACCTTCCTTCCTTCATTTCATTTCAATAAACTTGATATTATATAAAAGGAGATGATTTTTTTCCTTTTTTTTCGTAATTCAGGAACAAAATGTCAACAATAATATCTCGTTGGTCACATCTTTACCTGTATGATCCTCACATCACCATCCCACCCACCTCCTCCACACTAACCATCGCCTGGATGAACCACTTCCGACTTGTCAACTGGAGTGAGTCATTAAGAAGCGTTCGTGTGGAAACGGTGAACCTGGCAGCGGGGATCCCAGATGTCGGGACATATGAGGTCACTCGTGGTCAGTTCTTGGGTCAGATTCATAGAACCTCCCCCCAAAAGTAACACCTCAGTTGTTTGTCGCCGATGACTTGATGTAGGTCAAGGCGGTAAACAATTTATTAGGTTAGATTAGGTTAGGTTAGAGTAGATTAGGTTACGGTAGTTTGCGTTGGGTTGGGTTGGGTTGGCTTAGGTTGGGTTGGGTTGGGTTGCTGGGTTGGGATAGATTAGGTTAGATTCACGTTAAATCAGGTTAAGTTAGGGTTAAGGTAAGGTAAGTTAATGTTGTTAGGTTAGGTAAGACACGTAAGCGATCAGCAGTAACAATAAGAAACTCACAATAGTTGGCCACAGGTACCAGAGAGCCTTGGTGTGGCACGATCCCCAGCAGGGCGGACACATGCTGGGCGCCTCCACCACACTGATTCACTCTTTGTCTCAGGACTTAGCGGTGATCCTGAGTCTCATCACCACCAGCCGCACGCTCCACAAACCTCTGCATCACTTTCAGACCCTCCACCCTGGAGCTTGTCTGCGTAGCCGTGATGATGTTGAGAATAATAATAATAATAATAATAATAATAATAATAATAATAATGATAAATAAATAAAAAAAAAAGAACGATACTAATACCAAAAACAACAGCAATAGCAACAACCACAACGACAATAATATAAGCAATAATATTAATAACAAGAATTAATAATAAAACAACAACAACAACAATATTAACAACGACATCAACAATAACAATATTAACAACAACAACAACAATATTAACAACGACATCAACAATAACATATTAACAACAACAACAACAATATTAACAATAATATTAATAACAACAACAATAACCAACCAACAAAATCACAACATTGAACACAACACCGACTCTCAGAGGTAATGCCGTCAGTATTAACGAGTTCGGCATCATTATTCACCCTGGTACACTAACGAAAGCTTTGTTGATAAGGAGCTGTTACCAGCAAACGAATACACGTACAGTGCATCGTGTTAGGTAATACACACACACACACACACACACACACACACACACACACACTAGCTGAGTGGCCATTAATCACAAGTTAGTGAAACATCTACAACCACATAGCCCCCCTGAGTTGGTGTCCTTGCGTCCTGCTCCACAATCACTGTGTGTGTGTCCCAATACCTGTCCAAACTCCGGTGGTGCTGTGACCGTTCCACATCCATGTCCAATAGTTAAATATCATGTCAGATATATAACCTATACCGGTAAAAGGAAGAACAGGGACGCCTCGTACCTACCTCCACGTGGGGAGTCGCTTATAGAATACTCGTCACTTGAGTGCAATTAATTATCCAGCATTACAACCTTGGAAATTTATGGTACGTTTGACTGTCAATTGAGATATGAGATTGTAGACAGCTTTTCCTGGCGCTATTTTGACATGGTATAACTTGTGAAATCTGAGTCGGTAATATTAAGTCAGTCAGTCAGTCGGTAAACAAGAATTTATACTTCCTTAGGGAGATGGGAGAAAGAATTAGCATTATATATATCTCTGAGGACCCTGAGCTCTGGCTGCCAGGTCACGGTTTGTTTACTCGAGATCAGCTGAGTGGTTCAGAAGTATCAACCCCCAGGAAAGTGAGGGAGCAAGCATTAAGCGTCTGACACGGTTTGTTTACTTTCCGCGATCAGCTGAGTGGTTCAGAAGTATCAACCCTCTCGAAAAATCAAGGGGCTCTCGTACGACACCCTTTGTTGGAGTAGGTCTACGTTCAGAGGGCTGTTTTATTAATGTAGAATATGAGAGAGAGAGAGAGAGAGAGAGAGAGAGAGAGAGAGAGAGAGAGCCAAAACCATGCTGCATGCAATATCCGCCTACCTGTCACCACCAGACGCAATCATGTTATAACACATTTTACGGTCGACTGAAACGAGCGGAAATACACGTAAATGACACCGTACCAACCACGAATTTATTTTTTCTAGGAGTCAAAATAGTTTTATTTCGACGCAATCACGATTTTTTTCCGGTGGGGAGAGGGGTGGATAGCTACTAGGAGAGGGGTGGAGGGGGGGTGGATAGCTAAGAGAGGGGTGGATAGCTACTGGGGAGAGGGGTGGATAGCTACTAGGAGAGGGGTGGATAGCTACTGGGAGAGGGGTGGATAGCGACAGAGAGGGGTGGATAGCTACTGGGAGAGGGGTGGATACACGGGGGGGGTGTGGAGGGGTGGATAGCTACTGGGGAGAGGGGTGGATAGCGACTGGGGAGAGGGGTGGATAGCTACTGGGGGAGAGGGGTGGATAGCTACTGGGGAGAGGGGTGGATAGCTACTGGGGAGAGGGTGGATATTACTGGGGAGAGGGGTGGATAGCTACTGGGGAGAGGGATAGCGACTGGGGAGAGGGGTGGATAGGCGACTGGGGAAAGGGGTAGGTGGGATGTTGGGAGTGATGGGAAGGGTAGATATGTGGTAGGGGAAGGTGGGAGGAGGAGGGTGTTGAGAGGGTAAGGGGGAGGGAGGTGTAGTGTGGAGGAAGGGGTAGGGAAGCAGAGGGAAGGGGTGTGGGGTGGTGGAGTACGGTTAGGGAAGGGGGGGAGGAGGGAGGGTATGATGGATGCTGTAGGGGGGCCAGATTTTGTAATGTCCGGGAGAAGATTTTGGCAATTCCAGGTTGAACGGTGGTAAGGGTGGGGGGTGGGGTGGGGGAAACGTATGGGTCAGACGGTGATGGGAATTTGTGATATTAGATACGGATTATAAAATGGTGATTCGGGTTGTGTTGTGGTGATGGGAGACTGAGATACGGGTTATATCGTGTTGGTAGGAAATTGAAGTATGGGTTATGTTATGAAGGTAGGAAATTGAGATACGGATTATATAATCGTGATGAGAGGTTATATACGAGTTATATACCGGTTAACTGAACCAATATGCTCCTTGATTAAATACGATCTCCATTATCGTACAGAATGGTGAATTGGTCTCCAGCAACAGGTGACGGGTCATAATGGTTTCCAGCAACAGGTGTGGACGGGTCATAATGGTCTCCAGCAAACAGGTGTGGACGGATCATAATGGTCTCCAGCAAACAGGTGTGGACGGGTCATAATGGTCTCCAGCAAACAGGTGTGGACGGGTCATAATGGTCTCCAGCAAACAGGTGTGGACGAGGTCTATGGTCTCAGTAATAGGTGTGGACGGGTCATAATGGTCTCCTTAATGGGCTGGATGGTGCCGCTAACCCGCTTAAGGGGACCACTGAAGGGCAGCCAATTAGATAACGTGGCCAGGGGAGGGAGGGAGGAGAACGGGAAGAGGGAGGGGAAGGAGAAGGGAAGAGAGGAAGGGGGAGGGAGGGAGGAAGGGGAGGTGAGTGGGTGGATGACTGGCGAGTAGGTCGACAGATTATGGTGGAAGGAGGAAGAGGAAGGAGAGGTTGAGGAGGAAGGGGAAGAGGAAGGAAGGACAGAAAAGGGCGAGAAGGAGGAGGACGAGATGAACTGAGGATGATTGAGGAAGAGGAGCAGAAACGAACGATAAACAAAACAAACGAGGATGAAAAGATAAATAAAGGATTGATAACTAGAAACGAGAGGACGAAACATATTGAACAACGAATGATAACAAGTGAAAAAAATGGCCTAAATGATCGCGTGGAAATGTTTACAAACGACAAAACAATTTTGAGCCATTTCTGATTCTTATTGGACACGATCGAAAAAATAGATTAAAATAGAGAGAGAGAGAGAGAGAGAGAGAGAGAGAGAGAGAGAGAGAGAGAGAGAGGAGCTTTCATCGAACCACAGAAACAAATACACACACGTAAAGGAAGAAATTAAAACACTGCTGTCCATGTATTGTGCTGTACTAGCCAGGCTCCCTCTTCTACCCCTCCTTCTTTCCTCTCCCCTCCTCTCCCCTCCCTCTTTCCCCTCCCTTCTCCCCTAACCCGAGCGACCGTCGGCTTCATTACAAAAGTCTATATACCATGGCAGCCCTCGGTTGCCAATACAGATGATGGGAGTAATTTTGGATGACCAAGCCTCCAATCACTCAGGTCACAGGGGTATGGAGGGAGAAGGGTGAGAGGGTAGGGGCGAGAGGTCAAGGGAACCAGAGAACGTCAGGGGGATGAGAGGGTATCAGGGGAGACGGAGGAAGTCAGGGTGAGAGGCGGAGTCAGGGTCAGGAGGAAAGGTCAGTTGTTCTTATTCCGGGTCGGGGTTCTCGAAGATTCGTTAAACATCTAATTTTTTTATTTCGGGTCACGAGTATGTGTGTCTCATAGGTTTAATTCCTTGAGTACGATGACTTAATCCCTTGAGTATGATGACTTAATCCCTTGAGTACGATTCGGTTTAAACCCTTAGAGAGTTTTATGCGGGTCAGTATTAATATCACAAAATCCCATAAGATAAATAGATAAATCCACCCCCTCCGAAAAAAATCTCAACTTATTTAAAATATTCAAATCAATGGTGGAAATACATATTATTTTAACCTGTAAGTGCTGTTAAACCCACGAGACTCACACACCTGTATAAATTTCAACTATAAATTTTACGTTATACCAAATAAATCTAACTTCAATATCGCCTCATATATTTTTTTTTTCGGTAACACTTCTAATTTTAACCCACCAAACTTATCCATCACAAAAGTTTAAAAGTAAATAAAAACATATTAACTAAGTTCTCTAAATATATGTCCCAGAATAGTATTGGTATTCGTTAATAAGTCAAAAGTTATGATATATCAGACGAACATATTATTATAGTAATCAATGTTTATTTATTATATTATTTGCTGTCATAACTTACTGAATTACTGTTGTCCACTCACCACAAATATCACACAACTAGATTCTAATTTTCCCCATTGGCTTTTTGTCTCCCAGTAAAGGTCAAATTTGGGTTATTTTACACCGGTATGATAGTAATAACAACAACAACACTTATACTTCTAATTTCACATCAGACCCTGAATTATTTCCTAATGATGATTTATAAAAGCTACCACCCCAAAACGAAAACAAAAAATATATATACCCGGAAATTATTCTCAAATTACAGGAATAATTGGCTGGAAATATTGTTCTCAGGCGATAGTGGTTGTGTGGGAATAATTCAGTCCTTTGTGTTGATCTAAACTGGTGGTGAGAGAGACAAAAATATACTGTATATAGAAAGTGTGGTATTAGGCGGGTGGTTCAACTGGGGTGGCTGTGTATGATGATCTGAGAGTAATAATGACAATATCCTGAAGCATTATTGAACAGGGAATACAAAGAGGATTATTAATGTATTATACTTTAACTTTAGCGTATATATGACCTGACGATAATGTTAGGAGACATTATATCTTGTGCTACCTAACCTAACCTAACCTAACCTAACCTAACCTAACCTAACTCTTACCTAACCTTACCTAACCTAACCTAACCTAACTTCTAACCTACCTCACCTAACCTAACTAACCTAACATGACGATATGTTTAAGAAATACAGGATTCAGAAACACAATAAACTGCGAAATGTATACAGAGAAAAAAATAACTACGACTTACTAATTATTAAAAAGAATATATAAAAAAAGATTACAGTCTATTAGGAATTACAATACATAAAAGGATTAACATTACAAAGAAAAAAGTACCCAGATTACAGGAACATTGTGGCTAGAATTTGAAAGCGAGTCATAAGGTCCAAAAATGAGCAGAGTGTCATAAACCCTCTCAGAATGACGTCAGAATAGTGGACGTAGAATTCACAATGAGATAAAAACAACAAAAACAGGACACGGGAAGCTGAAACACACAACACTCTAAACACAATTGTGAGAGGGTTGGACACGCAAAATTCGAGAGAAGATTAAAAAAACTTTAAATTAAATTAGTGTATTTTTTCTTCTCTTCAGGTAATTCAGGTAAACAGAAAGTAGATTACACGAGGCTGAAAACAGGTAACATGTGCAAGTGGAAATGTGGACAGTGAATTATTATTGAACATAACGGACATGAATATTTAGCTTTATCGGGTATTAAATCATCGTCGTCAAAGGGTTCAATCATCGTCGTCAAAGGGTTCAATCATCGTTGTCAAAGGGTTAAATAAAAGTCGTCAATGGGTTAATTAAAGTCGTCAATGGGTTAATTAAAAGTCGTCAAAGGGTTAAATAAAAGTCGTCAAGGTTAAATAAAAGTCGTCAATGGGTTAATTAAAAGTCGTCAATGGGTTAACTAAAAGTCGTCAAGGGTTGGATCATCGTCGTCAAAGGGTTAAATAATGGTCGTCAGAGGGCTAAATCGTAATCAAAAGAGTTCAATAATCGCCGTCAAGGGTTAAACCATCGTCATCAAGGGTTAAACCATCGTCATAAAGGTTAAATCATCGTCGTAAAACTGTTAAACAACTCTCAATATCCAGCAGTATTTACCATTTTGTTGCCATTTGATAACGTGTAAAGTAAAATATTCAATCCGAATTATATAATAAGTCTAAAACAATATAATTATCGGCTATAATCTGTGTTAAGGCGGGTAGAATCAGTGGTCAGATTATAATTGAAAATAAAGAAACAATTTTAATACATAAGAGTTAAAGATTTTTCGTTAAGTAAAAAAAAATTTCCTCTTGGTTTGACATATAAAGTTATAAATCAAAATCAGATATAACAAAATAGAAATGAAATAGTGAGCGAGGGAGCGAGCGAGGTCAAGCTGTAGTCAGGACAAGTTAGTGGAATTCAGAAATTATTGTTGAAAATGGAAATGAAATGATGGGTGGGGCGGAAATCAACTCACGCTAGAACATCAAGTAAACGCTGACCTATAGTTGATTAATTCATATCACTATTTTCTTTAACGTGATTAAGAATGAGTTACAAATTACAAAATAGTATATCATAAAATATCGAAATAGTACTTTTAAAATTACAAATTAGATTATAGATAGGAAATAGTGACGAATTGGTGACATGAAAGTGAGATTTGAGATTAAAACAAAAAAGTCTATTTGAAACGTAGTATTCAGAATCAGATTAAAGACAAAATTGGAATGAACTGATGGTTAGTAAAGGTGGAATTATAGAAATAAATTGTGTATTCCAAATTAGATTATAGTTGAAAGTGGGATTATAGAGTTACCGAAAATACAATAGAGTTAAAATTAGTGATGAAAATTGTAGCAATGCGATTAGACTGGAAATTAAATTATGTGTCAAAAGTTATATGCAGAATCAAATTATAGGAAAACGTATTATTCAAAATCAATTAATAGGTAAAAAAGAAAAACAAGTATTCCTCATCAATGTGGTATCATCAAATTATAGATAAAACACCCTATTAAATATCAAATTATAGGTAAGACTCGAGATTCAGAAACAACTAATAAACACAGATAATCCAAAGTCCTATCGATTATATGCAAATAACATCAAAAATAAATTATAGTGATAAAGCGGTCATAAAAATTATAGGCCTGGAATAGAAGAGATGGATAGTGATATGTTGTTCCACAGGTGAGAGCATCCACAGGTAAGATCATGCACAGGTAAGAGCATCCACAGGTAACAACATCCACAGGTAAGATCATCCACAGGTAAGATCATCCACAGGTAACAACATCCACAGGTAACAACATCCACAGGTAACAACATCCACAGGTAACAACATCACAGGTAACAACATCCACAGGTAACAACATCCACAGGTACCCTCTTTAATTTCCCAAATGTACCCAACAGTGGAGGTGAGAAACTTATCAAGTGTACATCCAATTCTTTACGTCTTTGTTTATTTATTTTTTGTCTTTTTATTGTTTTATTTATGATTGGTGTGTGTGTGTGTGTGTGTGTGTGTGTGTGTGTGTGTGTGTGTGTGTGTGTATAAATCACCAGGAATGCCTCACCAGGTATGGATTGGGGTAGTTAATGGCACTTAGTGATTATAGGTCATCTATCCATGGGACAAAATCACAAGGACAGGAGAATTATATAGCCTATAATCTGAAAACTATAACATGAATATAGAGGACAAATTATTACAGATGACGTAAGTGGACCATAAAGATTTTCTTTAATAATTGCTAATCAAAGGCTGAGAACTTAATGGGGGTAGGAGTGAGTTAATGGTGCTAGGGGTGGCGTAATGGTGTTAGGGATGGTGTAATGGTGTTAAGGGATGGTGTAATGGTTTTATGGGGTGGTGTAATGGTGTTAAGGGTGGTGTAATGGTGTTAAGGGATGGTGTAATGGTGTTAGGGCTGGTGTAATGGTTTTATGGGGTGGTGTAATGGTGTTAGGGCTGACGTAATGGTGTTAAGGGGTGGTGCAATGGTGTTAGGGGTGGGTGTAATGGTGTTAGGGGCTGGTGCAATGGTGTTAGGGGGCGTAATGGTGTTAGGGGGTGGTGTAATGGTTTTATGGGGTGGTGTAATGGTGTTAAGGGCTGACGTAATGGTGTTAGGGGTGGTGTGGTGTTAGGGGCGGCGTAACGATTTTGTGGGCTGGTGTAATGGTGTTAGGGCTGTGCAATGGTGTTAGGGGCGTGTGGTGTTAGGGGTGGTGTAATGGTGTTAAGGGGTGGTGTAATGGTGTTAGGGCTGGTGTAATGGTGTTAAAGGGTGGTGTAATGGTGTTAGGGGCTGGTGTAATGGTGTTAGGGCTGGTGTAATGGTGCTATGGGGTGGTGTAATGGTGTAATGGTGCTAAAGGGTGGTGTAATGGTGTTAGGGCTGGTGTAATGGTGGGGCTGGTGTAATGGTGTTAAGGGCTGGTGTAATGGTGTTAAGGGCTTGTGTAATGGTGTTAGGGCTGGTGTAATGGTGTTAAGGGCTGGTGTAATGGTGTAAAGAGCATTAAAGTATGTTCAGGCGATACAGTGCCCCACAGCCTATCAAGGTCTTTTGTCTCTGTACGATAACTTGAGACACGAGGACTGGCAACCCTCTGTGATCGAGCTGGCGGGCGTAGAAGATAAGACCATCACCCAGGAAGTACCATGGTCACTGGGGAAGGTAGGAGGGAGAGGAAAGGAGGGATGGAGGGTGGAGAGGAGGGAAGGATGGAAGGAGGGAAGGATGGAAGGAGGAGGGAGGGAAGGAGGGGGTGGGGGCTATAGAACGTCATGATCACCAGCTGGTAATTACTGTGTTGTCAAGGGATGATCCGGGGTCCTGAGGAGGAGGAGGAGGAGGGAGGAGGAGGAGGAGGAAGGGAAGAGGAGAGGGAGGAAGAGGAATAATTGATAGATGAAGGAGATGTTGCGATTAGATAGAACAGGAGGGATTTAGTAGTTAATATTGAAGGAGTTAATGAACAAGGGTGTGTGTGTGTGTGTGTGTGTGTCGAAAGGTAGAAATGGATGTTATACAGTCAATAGAAAGGCACTAAAGGCTATCCCTGTCGAGGTTAGATTATAAATGAGGACATATTTCCTTACTCAAGTGATATAGCGTTTGTATGTATGTCGATGACGCTGGCAGAGATCCGAGTAAATGAATGGATGAACACTGGGTTGTAATCTATCAGAGTGAGTGTAGTGCTGTCAGGGACATCACGATAATGTTTACTTTTAGAACTTTATGTTTATTTTTCACTCAGGGATGTTTAGGTTAGGTTAGGTTAGGTTAGTATTAGTTATATTTGATAAATTCAGTATAAAATATAAGGTGTGTGTGTGTGTGTGTGTGTGTGTGTGTGATGGCAGGTCAGTTTTAACCGAACAATATATTATTCAGCTTGTGACCCTCTGTCCCGTGGGGTGGAGTACAGTCCGTGTTAATCTCCAGGTTTCAGTTCACTTGGGAACTGTATAACATCAGATCTCAGGTCCCTCGTGTGTCTTTATAGGATCGGGTCTCAGGTCACCCGGGTGTCTTTAGGATCCCGGGTTCAGGTCACCCGGGTGTCTTTAGGATCGGGTCTGGGTCACTCGTGTGTCTTTATAGGATCCGGGTCTCAGGTCTCGTGTGTCTTTATAGGATCCCAGGTCTCAGGTCCCTCGGGTGTCTTTATAGGATCCGGGTCTGGGTCCTCGTTTGTCTTTATAGGATCGGGTCTCAGGTCACCCGGTGTCTTTTAGGATCGGGTCTCAGGTCACCCGGGTGTCTTTATAGGATCGGGTTTCAGGTCACCCGGGTGTCTTTATAGGATCGGGTCTCAGGTCACTCGTGTGTCTTTATAGGATCGGGTCTCAGGTCACTCGTGTGTCTTTATAGGATCCCAGGTCTCAGGTCCCTCAGGTGTCTTTATAGGATCGGTCACAGGTCACTCGTGTGTCTTTATAGGATCCCGGGTCTCAGGTCACCCGGGTGTCTTTATAGGATCGGGTCTCAGGTCACCCGGGTGTCTTTATAGGATCCGGGTCTCAGGTCACCCGGGTGTCTTTATAGGATCGGGTTTCAGGTCCTCGTGTGTCTTTATAGGATCCGGGTCTCAGTCACCCGGTGTCTTTATAGGATCCCGGGTTTCCAGGTCTCGTGTGTCTTTATAGGATCCCGGGTCTCAGGTCACCCGGGTGTCTTTATAGGATCCCGGGTCTCAGGTCCCTCGTGTGTCTTTATAGGATCCCGGGTCTCAGGTCACCCGGGTGTCTTTATAGGATCCGGGTTTCAGGTCACTCGTGTGTCTTTATAGGATCCCGGTCTCCAGGTCACCCGGGTGTCTTTATAGGATCCCGGGTCTCAGGTCACGGGTGTCTTTATAGGATCGGTCACAGGTCCTCGTGTGTCTTTATAGGATCCGGGTCTCAGGTCACCCGGGTGTCTTTATAGGATCCGGGTCTCAGGTCACCCGGGTGTCTTTATAGGATCGGGTCTCAGGTCACTCGTGTGTCTTTATAGGATCCGGGTCTCAGGCCACTCGTGTGTCTTTATAGGATCCTGGTCTCAGGTCACCCGGGTGTCTATAGGATCGGGTCTCAGGTCACCCGGGTGTCTTTATAGGTCCCGGGTCTCAGGCACTCGTGTGTCTTTATAGGATCCGGGTCTCAGGTCACTCGTGTGTCTTTATAGGATCCGGGTCTCAGGTCACGATTGTCTTTATAGGATCCAGGTCTCAGGTCACCCGGGTGTCTATAGGATCGGGTCACAGGTCACTCGTGTGTCTTTATAGGATCCCGGGTCTCAGGTCACAGTGTCTTTATAGGATCCGGGTCTCAGGTCCCGGGTGTCTTTATAGGATCCGGGTCTCGTCGGGTGTCTTTGGATCCGGGTCTCAGGTCCTGTGTGTCTTTATAGGATCCCGGGTCTCAGGCCACTCTGTGTCTTTATAGGATCCCGGGTCTCAGGTCACCGGGTGTCTTTATAGGATCCCGGGTCTGGGTCACTCGTGTGTCTTTATAGGATCCCGGTTTCAGGTCACCCGGGTGTCTTTATAGGATCCCGGGTCTCAGGTCTGGGTGTCTTTGATCGGGTCTCAGGTCACTCGTGTGTCTTTAGGATCGGGTCTCAGGCCACTCGTGTGTCTTTATAGGATCCCGGGTCTCAAGTCCTGTATAGGATCCCGGGTCTCAGGTCACTCGTGTGTCTTTATAGGATCGGTTCAGGTCACCCGGGTGTCTTTAGGATCCCGGTCTCAGGTCACCCGGGTGTCTTTATAGGATCGGGTCTCAGGTCACGGGTGTCTATAGGATCCCGGGTTTCAGGTCACCGGGTGTCTTTATAGGATCGGGTCTCAGGTCACCCGGGTGTCTTTATAGGATCGGGTCTCAGGCACTCGTGTGTCTTTATAGGATCCCGGGTCTCAGGCCACTCGTGTGTCTTTATAGGATCGGGTCTCAGGTACCAGGTGTCTTTATAGGATCCCGGGTCACAGGTCCCCGGGTGTCTTTATAGGATCCCGGGTCTCAGGTCACCGGGTGTCTTTATAGGATCGGGTCTCAGGTCACTCGTGTGTCTTTATAGGATCCCGGGTCTCAGGTCACCCGGGTGTCTTTATAGGATCCCGGGTCTCAGGTCACCCGGGTGTCTTTATAGGATCGGGTGGGGTCACGGGTGTCTTTAGGATCGGGTCTCGGTCACCGGTGTCTTTATAGGATCGGGTCGGTCCTCGTTGTCTTTATAGGATCCGGTTTCAGGTCACCCGGGTGTCTTTATAAGTCCGGGTCTCAGGTCTCCCGGGTGTCTTTATAGGATCCGGTCAGGTCCCTCGTGTGTCTTTATAGGATCCGGGTCTCAGGTCACCCGGGTTGTCTTTATAGGATCCCGGGTCTCAGGTCACAGGGTGTCTTTATAGGATCCGGTCTCAGGTCACCCGGGTGTCTTTATAGGATCGGGTTTCAGGTCCGGGTGTCTTTGGATCCGGGTTCCAGGCCACTCGTGTGTCTTTATAGGATCCGGTCTCAGGTCACCAGGTGTCTTTATAGGATCCCGGGTCTCAGGTCACCCGGGTGTCTTTATAGGATCCGGGTCTCAGGTCTGGGTGTCTTTATAGGATCCCGGGTCTCAGGTCTTGGTGTCTTTTAGGATCCGGTTTCAGGTCACTGTGTGTCTTTATAGGATCCGGGTCTCAGGTCACCAGGTGTCTTTATAGGATCCGGGTTTCAGGTCACGGGTGTCTTTATAGGATCCCGGTCTCAGGTCCAGGTGTCTTTATAGGATCCCGGGTCTCAGGTCACCCGGTGTCTTTATAGGATCCCGGGTCTCAGGTCACTCGTGTGTCTTTATAGGTCCCGGGTCTCAGGTCACCCGGGTGTCTTTAGGATCCCGGGTCTCAGGTCACCCGGGTGTCTTATAGGATCCCGGGTTTCAGGTCACCCGGGTGTCTTTATAGGATCCAGGTCTCAGGTCACCCGGGTGTCTTTATAGGATCCGGGTCTCCGATTCTCGGTGTCTTTGGATCCGGTCTCAGGTCACTCGTGTGTCTTTATAGGATCCCGGGTCTCCAGGTCACCCGGGTGTCTTTATAGGATCCCAGATCTCAGGTCCTCGTGTGTCTTTATGGATCCCGGGTCTCAGGTCACCCGGGTGTCTTTATAGGATCCCGGGTCTCAGGTCACTCGTGTGTCTTTATAGGATCCCGGGTCTCAGGTCACGCAGGTGTCTTTATAGGATCCCAGATCAGGTCCCTCGTGTGTCTTTATAGGATCGGGTCTCAGGCCACTCGTGTGTCTTTATAGGATCGGGTCTCAGGTCACCCAGGTGTCTTTATAGGATCGGGTCTCAGGTCACTCGTGTGTCTTTATAAGATCGGGTCTCAGGTCCCTCGTGTGTCTTTATAGGATCCCGGGTCTCAGGTCACCGGTGTCTTTATAGGATCCCGGGTTTCAGGTCACGGGTGTCTTCCTAGGATCGGTGCAGGTCACTCGTGTCGTTTTATAGGATCCGGTCTCAGGTCACTCGTGTGTCTTTATAGGATCGGGTCTGAGGCCACTCGTGTGTCTTTATAGGATCGGGTCACAGGTCACTCGTGTGTCTTTATAGGATCGGGTCTCAGGTCCCTGGTGTGCTGGATCTCTTATAACCTGTATTTGTCAGTTTCTAATTGTGGATGACACGTGAGAGCACCAACACGTTCTGGGATGATGAAGCTTTTAATAGTGTCTTATTTCAGTGTTTTCTCGATACTGAGGTAGATATATATATATATATATATATATATATATATATATATATATATATATATATATATATATATATATATATATATATATATATATATATATATATATATATATATATATGTATGTTATAGTGTCAACACAACGTAGATAGAAAAGAGAATGTAATATATAAACAAACACACATAATAAGCCACCAGGACTCCACCCCCGATTCTCAAAAGGCCGTAAACTTTTATCTTCCACTTAAATAACACTGTAGGAACAAACCAACTAACATAACTTACGACAAAATGAAGGATTACCTCAAAAATATCATTCAGTAAAAATCGTCTTTCCGCTAACTCGGTGAATTCATAGCTGGTGGGTAAACTGGTAGGTGATATTACTCTGGGATTGTAGTAATGGATACATTCCCTCATACCAAGTCAGAAAGAGTGTTGGGGTGCAAAAATATCGCTTAGGAATGTATATGAATAGAGTGTAGCGAAGATATTCTTACTTTACCTTAATTTTTCTCTTCCTATTCTACCTTACCTTTCCTTGATATAATATCAATTTTACTTTACCTAAATTAATTGATATTGCTTTTTTTCCTTTTCCTTAATTTACTTTACCTTACTTCACCTATCTTTAACCTAATCTGAAATTTTACGCAATTGTATTTTTTTTATCTTCATTCTCTTATCGTCTCTCATTTTCTATTATTTCTTATTTTGTATTACATCTTGTTTGTCTTTCTATCTATCACTCTTTCACACATCCATTTTTTGTTTATTCTCTTATTTTCTTTTACTTCCTCCTTTAATTTCGCATTTCTTTATTTACATATTCTCTCCTACCATGTACAATCTCCCTCTTTCTCTCTCTTCCTTATTCCTCTTATTTTGAAGGATCTCACCCTCTTTTCTACTGTATCTCTTCTTCCTCTCTCTCCCCTTCATATTTATCCCATTATCTCCCCTCATTTCTTAGTTTTGCACCGTATTTTGATATTTACGCATTTATTACTATTTTTTCTACTTATCTATTCACAAATCTATTAATCAATGTGTGTGTGTGTGTGTGTGTGTGTGTGTGTGTGTGTGTGTGTGTGTGTGTGTGTGTGTATGTGTGTGTGTGTGTGTATGTATGTGTGTATGCTTGTGTTTATGTGTCTGTGTGTATTTTAACTCGACAGTCACCTCACAGCAGCATCTACCACGTATAGATCTGATTTGGATGGGAAATATTTCTCTACCCTCCTCTGGTCATCTGTCAACTTGTTTATAAGGCTCTAGGATACAGCACGTTGCCTTCTAGTCCTCATACTGGAAATATAGTCTTGTTTTGCTACTGGTGGCTAGAAGGCGCGTCCACTGACCAACATCACGGGAAGAGGAATCGATGGTGAGTATTCAGGTTGATGTAAAAAACCTCTTTATCATCCCTGTTTTGGCGACCGAGGGTGATGGGTGAGGTGAAGGGTGGGGGTGGGAGTGGGGTGAAGGAGTGGGGTGGGCGTGAGATGATGGTGAGAAGGGAGGTAGGGAGTGGGAGGTGGCTAAGGGAGAGGGTGTGATGTGGGAGGTGGGTAAGGTGAAAGGTAATTGAGAGGAAAGTGGGTATGGGAGGAGCAAGATGGGAAGGAGGTGAGAAATGTGGGAGAATATGGGAAGAGGGAGAGAGGAGGTGGAGGAGAGAGAGATGGGGGGAGGGTGATAAAGAAAAATACTTTAATCCTTGAATACGATGACTTAAACCTTCAGTACAATGACTTAACCACCTTCAGTACAATGACTTAACCCCTTCAGTACAACTTCAATACGACAACAACCCCTTCAGTACAATGACTTAACCACCTTCAGTACAATAACAACCACCTTCAGTACAATGACTTAACCACCTTCAGTACAATGACTTAACCACCTTCAGTACAATGACTTAACCACTTCAGTACAACCTTCAATACAATAACAACCCTTCAGTACAATAAGCACCTTCAGTACAATGATAACCACCTTCAGTACAATGACTTAACCACCTTCAGTACAATGACTTAACCACCTTCAGTACGATCAATTAAGATAATTGTTTGGTCCAAAGATATAATAATAATGACCCTGGTGTTCCCTCTCTTGCTGTCAGATATCTCCTTTATAATTATCTCTTCTTCTCTCCTATTACCTTATCCATTACGTCCTTTCTCCTCTACTTTCTCCTTTGTATTATTCATTCATATCATTTCTCTCTCGATTCTCTGTCTCTCTGTCTCTTTCTCTGTCTCTTTCTCTGTCAGTCTGTCTCTGTCTGTCTGTCTGTCTGTCTGTCCCATCAACGCATTATATATCACCTACTTTGTTATTGTTCAGCCCAGGTGTGGTATTGGTCATTAAACTCAGGTGTCTCTATTAATGGAAGGTTAAACCCCTCACCTTTTTTATACCGTTTTTGTTGCTCTTTGTTAGCTGTTTATGTACCTTTTAATCCATTTCTGTTTCTCTTAATCAATTTCTGTTCCTTGAGACTTTAATTCTTTTCTTTTGATTCATCTTCACTTCCTTCCTCTAATCCTTTTCTTTTATCCTAGTCTGCTCTTCCTACTCTCATTCTTTTCCTTTCTGTTATTCCTCTCTCATCCATATGACCCGTTTCCTATTTTTCTGACTTTAATCCTCTGTCTGTCTGTCTGTCTATCATTCTTATTTTCTTTTTTTCTTTCTCTCCCACTTTTTATATTTACCTCTTTTTTTATTTATCTCCTTCTCTCTCTTCTTATTTGTGATGTATATCTCTCTTTCTTTCTTCTCTTTTTTTCTCACTTTCCGTAATCTCTCTCTCTCTCTCTCTCTCTCTCTCTCTCTCTCTCTCTCTCTCTCTCTCTCTCTCTCTCTCTCTCTCTCTTACTAATTATCTTCCTTTATCCTACCTCCTCTATCTTCCTTCCATCACCTCTCTCCCTCATTCTACAGCTTCTCTCCTTCCTTTACTGTAGTTGCTTTCTCCCTCTCCTTTCCCTACATCTTCCATAATCGCTGCTCATTATCCGCTATACATATCTTACCTTATTTCTTAACTGACTGACTGACTGACTGACTGACTGACTCTCTCTTACTGACGGAGATGTATTATATTTTATCACTCATTTTCCCTCCCTGTCCACCTTCCTCCACCCCTCTTCTTCCTTCTATCTTATTCCCATGTTATCTCTTTCCTTCTTCTAATCATATCATTCTCTCCCCTCTTCTCTGTCTCCAGCACCTCACTTTCACCTCCACTCACCAACAGTCGACAGTCATTTTGGTCTGAGAACATTGTCGAGTACGTCACCACTACCACCATCACTACTGCCTCTGCCACCATCAACCACCACTACCACAAGGGAACAAAGTGAATTAAATAATTGGCAGGGAACAGGCGGGTGTTGGAGAAGGTCATTTATCACTTCGCTGAAGAATAATGAGATTAATGTCTTACTGAGAAGAGAGAGAAGAAAGAGACTCTCACTAAAAATGTTGAACTGGTTAGTGTTGAAATAAATTTGCAGTGTCTAAGATTTATTGCCTGACGTCTATCTCTCTTTCTTTCTCTTCCCTTGGCTTTCCGTTTTCTCTTCCCCATTATCTCCTCTTCTCTTCTATTCATCTTTTCATAGCATTTTCTTCTTTTTCCTCCTTTCCTCTTTCCTCTTTCTCTTTCCACCTACACACAAATCAATCCATCCTTTCTTTAGGACTCTCTCTCTCTCTCTCTCTCTCTCTCTCTCTCTCTCTCTCTCTCTCTCTCTCTCTCTCTCTCTCTCTCTCTTTCTCTCTCTTTCTTACTCTCTCTCTTTTTCTTTGTCTCTATCTCTCTCCATCTACCAACAAGACCCTCAACATTTAAATTCTCTAATTCACTTACCGCAGACCGAATTAGTGCTATCAACTTTCAGGGTTAAGAAAAAAAAGTATTAATCCTTCAAGGCTACGAGTAGGGCTTCAGGGGCCTATACCGCTTCTGCTGGTGAGGCTAACTTAAATTTGTTCAAACGTTAATTATGTTTACTCGGAGTCTGGAGTAGTTTGTGTTAGTCTGACCAGCAGATGTTTTATATACATATATTATTTTTTATTTGCTCTGTGGATATGTGAATATGTAAGAATATATCCATTAGCATGTTTATATGAATAATATTTATATGGTTTTATATGGTTTAGCGACATTACTAACACTATGTATATATAATTTACTTAGTTGATATAAAATATCCTCTTATGGAAGGTATCATCTCTATATCACCACACGTATATGAGACCCACCTCACCTGTATTTAAACACCTAAATGTATACTTATCCTAGTAATCGAAGTTACTGTATAAACTATTTAAATATTTAAGCACGAGGTCAAACATAATATCTCGTGTTGTTGGCCTTATAAACTAAACAGTTGACCTTACTTAATAAACCAAACACGAGGTCAAACATATTTCTTGTTGGCCTTATAAACTAAACAAGTTGACCTTACTTAATAAACCAAACACGAGGTCAAACGTATGTCTCGTATTTGTTGACCTTTCAACCAAACCAAATGACCTTACTTACTAACTTAAATACGAGGTCAAATATCATCCCCTGTGACCTTATAAATCTAACAACTGACCTTATTTAATAAACCAAACACACAGAACAACATTATCCTCTATATCTCTGTGTTGTTGACGCCTCTGATGTACTGACAGCGGGGAAAAAAAATTTGAAGTTAAAACAAAATTAAGAGCTATTTTTTCCTCGTCCAAATGAGAGTGAAATTTTGAGTTAATTTAGCGGTTTTCATGAGGGTATTTCTGGAATGGTTGTTAATATATTTTCAGGTGCTGTGTTGTCTAGGATGTGATGATTATAATAATGATGAACGTTAGTGATAGATAATAATAATAATAATAATATTTTTGTTTTTATAATAATAATAATAATAATAATAATAATAATAATAATAACAACAACAACACAGAACACAACCCCATAAAATGCTATGATTAATCCTTTCTCAACCTGCATCATAATTTTACTAGCGGCTGACAGAAATGAATTACATCAGCTGAAAATCTCTTCCCTCGACAGGAAATGAAGTCGCGTTATTTTATTTCCTTATTTTTTGTCTAAACTTTTGCTCATAAAAAATATGATTTCAACTCCAGTTATTTGGTGGAGTTATGGGCATTTCAATACATCCATGAGGGCTTCTCTTATGGTCATTACTGTGGCTGTAGAGGGAATATGTTACGTTGAGGCCAGGGATTATCATCATACTAGGTAAGATGTTACTGGGTCTTATTTGTCTCAGAGGATGGAGTGAAGGGTAATTTTTTTCTACTGGTGATGTGTGTGATGAGAGAGGAAAGGAGAGAAGGAGGAGAGGAAGGAGAGAGGAGGAAGGAGAGGAAGTGAGAGGGAGGAGAATTGTTTAAACTGGGGTTAAAGTAATGTTTGATTTACGGCTAGGTTATTGATGAAATGGATAAAACAAGTAATAAGCCTAGCTAAGCCTAGAACTCTAACCTAACCTAACCTAATCTAAAAGTAAAATACAACCTAATGTCATCTACCTAACAACACAACTAAAACAAGAATTACTCAATACAAATACTGTATTCGCTAACCTCATTTGTTATGCCCTAGCACATACTTAACCCAAATTAATCTAAGTTAACACAGGTTTAATTAACGTTACTCAGCGAGAGATGTTGTAAATGGTTAACTTGTTGGACGGGAACATATTCAGCATGACAGCAGTGGACCCAGCGACAGCGGCGAGATAGTGGCAATGTGGCTTCTAACCGTAGACTTATACGGGGTTTTTTGCTCGCCGCTACCAATACTTGGCCTCTCATTCTTCTCCACACATTCCTATCTCTCTGCGTTTTGTTGGGCGCTATTATTACTCTGTCTCTAATGTTAGAGTTTGTAAGCAATATTATTTAACTTTCTGTAATGATTAGGTAAATATTTTCTTTAATTATCATACTTTATTAGGATTGTTATGCACCATTGTGATAGGTTTATATTTAATTATAATTTATTAACTAATTCAATGGGTTAGCTAAGACCTAATTGTTCTTACTTCAGGTAAAACGTACATGGTGCGGCCGGAACGCTTTAAAGGAGAATTCTCTGGGTCTTATTTATGATCGATGGTGTTGAATTATTCCTGAACTACTCATATGGAAAGGGCAGATGTGGCTTTCAACTACTACTTCTGACTTCAGCTTGATCTGTGAGGTGTATGCCGTGTGAGAGTGTTTAAGGCAGTACTATTTCTATGATGGTCTGGCGTCACTGGCTGGGACGATAGGTAAACCTGAGGTAAAAGTGGAGCTTGACTTTGTTTGACAGATAAATAAGACTAACTTAACAATTTAAAATTTTCAACAATAAAAGCTTCCCACATATTGTTCACTTATTTATTACCGGAACAGTAAAAATTTTATTACCATCTTAGTATTTCGTCAAATTTATCTATCAACAAAATATTATCCAGAAACCAATTTTCAATGCCTTACAATTTCTTAAAAAAAATCGGTGATTATTTTTTAAACCAAATTACACAAATTGTTGTTTCAGGTCGATGTAAATCTCTCTTTTAAGAATTCTCACAGGGGGTCAAAGGTTAACTAATATGTCTTCTGAACACAAGAAAATATTCAGTAAAAAAAAATTCTTCTCTTTTTAAGTCTTTGTTTCTTCCCGTAAGTTTACACCAACTTTAACTCTGGCGCGGACTTGGCATGTTCTCAAGAGTAAACACGAGGTTGAAAGTTATCTCTCTTTCTTTGTTTGTTTAGTGCAGGAAAACAAAAAGGCCAAAAGAAAGAATTACTAGTATTCTTTAATGTTCAAGCATTATAATGGTCATATGACTTCTAG
>NW_024728909.1:0-41898 GCF_018991925.1 Homarus americanus | reverse complement strand
GCCATGCTAATATTGCTCTTACCCCAACACTACCACAACCACCACACTTACCCCAACAATACCACAACCACCACACTTTCCCCAACACTACCACAACCACCACACTTACCAAACACTACCACAACCACCACACTTAATAAACACTACCACAACCACCGCACTTACCAAACACTACGACAACCACCACACTTACCAAACATACCATAACCATCACACTTACCCCAACACTACCAAAACCACCACACTTACCAAACAATACCACAACCAACACACTTACCAAACACTACCACAACCACCACACTTACTAACACTACCAATACCACCTTACCAAACATACCACAACCACCACACTTACCCCAACACTACCACAACCAACACACTTACTAAACACTACCTCAACCAAAACACTTAACCCAACACTACCACAACCACCACACTTATCAAACACTACCACAACCACCAGACTTACCCCGACACTACAACAACCACCACACTAAATGAACACTACTACAACCACCACACTTACACCAGCACTACCACAACCACCACACTTACCAAACATTACCATAACCAACACACTTACCAAACACTACCAAATCCACCACACTTACTAAACACCACCTCAACCACCACACTTACCAAACACTACCACAAACACCACACTATTCTAACACTACCACAACCACCACACTTACCGAACATACCATAACCACCACACTTACCCCAACACTACCAGAACCACCACACTTACCCCAACACTACCACAAATACCACACTTACTACACATTACCTCAACCAAAACACTTCCCCCAACACTACCACAACCACCAAACTTAGTAAACACTACCTCAACCACTACACTTACCAAACACTACCACAACCACCACACTTACACCAACACTCCCACAACCAACACACGGTTAATTACCACTCACCACAATCACCACACTTACCCCAACATTACCATAACCACCACACCACACCACCACACTTTCACCAACACTACAACCACCACACTTACCTACCACTACCACAATCACCACACTTACCCCAACATTACCATAACCACCACACTTACTAAACACTACCTCAACCACCACACTTACCAAACACTACCACAACCACCACACTTACCAAACACTACCACAACCACCACACTTACCTCAAACACTACAACAACCACCACACTTACTGAACACTACCACAACCACAACACTTACCTCAACACTACAACAACCACCACACTTACCCCAACACTAACACAATCAAAACACTTTCCAAACACTACCAACAACCACCACACTTACTAAACACTACCACAACCACCACACTTACGAAACACTGCGACATCCACCACACATACTAAACACTACCACACCCAGCACACTTACTAAACAATACCACAACCACCACACTTACCCCAACACTACCACAACCACAACAGTTACTAAACAATTCCTCAACCACCATACTTACCTCAACACTACCACAACCAACACACTTACCCCAACACTACCACAACAACCACACTTACTAAACAATACCACAACCACCACACTTACGAAACACTGCGACATCCACCACACTTACTAAACACTACCACACCCAGCACACTTACTAAACACTACCACAACCACCACACTTACCCCAACACTACAACATCCACCACACTTATAAAACACTACCACAACCACCACACTTACCAAACACTGTCACAACCACCACACACACTAAGCACTACCACAAACCACCACACTTACGAGACAACTACAAACAAACACATACCCCAACACTCACACAACCACAGACAGTTACTAAACACTACTCAACCCAACCACACTTACTCAAACACTACCACAACCACCACACTTACCAAACATTACCACAAACCACACTCCTACTAAACACCACAACCACCACACTTACCAACCACACTACCCACAACCACCCACACTTACCAAACACTACCACAACCACCACACTTACCTCAACACTACCACAACCACCACACATACCCCAACACTACCACAACCACCACACCCTACTAAACACTACCTCAACCAAAACACTTACCCCAACACTACCCACATCCACCACACTTTTCAAACACTACCACAACCACCACACTTACCCCAACACTACCACAACCACCACACTTACTGAACACTATCACAAACCACCACACTTACCCCAACACTAACACAACCAACACTCTTACCAACTCTACAACCACCACACTTACTAAACACTACCACAACCACCACACTTACGAAACACCACACCACAACCACCACACTTGCTAAACACTACGACAGCCACCACACTTACTAAACACTACCACACCCAGCACACACTTACAAACACTACCACAACCACCACACTTACCCCAACACTACCACAACCACCACACTTACAAACACTACCTCAACACACCAACACTTACCAAGCACTCACTCCCAACCACTACAAACACCACCTCAACCACCACACTTACTCCCAACACTACCACAACCACCACACTCCTACCAAACACTACCACAACCACCACACTTACTAAACACTATCACAACCCCACCACACTTACACCCAACACTACCACAACCACCACACTTACTAAACACTGAACAACCACCACACCTCTACTCAATCACTACCACAACCACCACACTTACTAAACACTACCACAACCAACACACTAACCACAACACTACCACAACCACACACACTTACTAAACACTACCACAACCACCACACTTACCCCAACACTACCACAACCACCACACTTACCAAACACTCCACCAACCACCACACTTACCCCAACACTACCACAACCACCACACTTACCAAACACTACCACAACCAACACATACCAAACACTACCAACACCACACCTACCAAACACTACCACAACCACCACACCACTAAACAATACCACAACCACCACACCTTACCAAACACTACACACAACCACCACACTTACCAACACCACTACAACCACCACACTTACCACAACACTACCACAACCAACACATTTACTCAACACTACCACAGCCACCACACACTATCAAACACTACCACAACCACCACACTTACCAAACACTACAACAACCAACAACATTTACCAAACATTACCACAAACCACCACACTTACCCTAACACTACCACAACCACCACACTTACTAAGCACTACCACAAACCACCACACCTTACTCCCCAACACTACCACAACCACCAAACTGACCAAACATTACCACAACCAACACATTTACCAAACATTACCACAACCACCACACTTACAAAACACTACCACAGCCACCACATTTGCCAAACACTCCCGCAGTCACCACACCTTACAAAACACAAGCCACAACCACCACACTTACTAAACACTAACTCAAACTCCACACTTAAGAAACACTACCACAACCAACACACTTACCAAACACTACCACAACCACCACACTTATCAAACACTACCACAACCAACCACACTTACACAACCACTACCACAACCACCACACTTAACAAACACTACCCCGCAAACACATTTACCAAACACTACCACAACCACCACACTTACCATACACTACCACAACCATCACACTTACCAAACACTACCACAACCACCACACTTACCAAACACTACCACAACCATCACACTTACTCAAAACTACCACAACCACCACACTTACCCCGACCCTACCACAAACCACCACACCTTAAAAACACTACCTCAACCAACACACTTACCCCAACACTACCACAACCACCACATTTACCAAACACTACTACAACCAACACATTTGCCAAACACTACCACAAACACCACACTTACCAAACAATACCACAACCAACACACTTACCACACTCTACCACAACCTACACACTTACCAAACACTACCACAACCAGCATACTTACCATTCTGTGTAGTTCCCAAACAATACCACAACCAACACACCTACCAAACACTACCACAACCACAACACTCTAACTTCAACACTACCACAACCACCACACTTACCAAGACACTGCCACAACCACCACACTTAATAAACACTACCTCAACCACCACACTTACCAAACAGTACCACAACCACCACACTTACTAAACACTAACTCAACCACCACACATACTAAACACAACCACACCCACCACACTTACCCCAACACTACCATAACCACCACACTTACCAAACACTACCACAACCGCCAAACCTAATCCACTAGCACAACCACACCACTTAGTAAACACTACCATAACCACCACACTTACCAAACAATGCCACAACCACCACACTTACTAAACACTACTACAACCACCACACTTACCCCAACACTACCACAACCACCACACTAACCAAACACTGCCAAATCACCACACTTACCCACAACACTACCACAACCACCACACTTACCAAACACTACCACAACCACCACACTTACCAGGCACTACCACAACCACCACACTTAACAAACACTACCACAATTACCACACTTACCAAAAACTACCACAACCACCACACTAATAAAACACTACCACAACCACCACATTTACTAAACAATACCACAACCACCGCTCATACAGACACTACCATAACCACCACATGTTCCTAAACATTACCACAGCCACCACACTTACTAAAACACTACCACAACCACCACTCTTACTAAACACTACCACAACCAACACACTTACCAAACACTACCACTACGACCACACTTACCCCTAACACTACCATAACCACCACACTTGCCAAACACTACCACAACCACCACCTACCAAGCACTACCACAACCACCACACTTACCAAACACTACCTCAACCAACACATTTACCAACACTACCACAACCACCACACTTACCATACACTACCACAAGCACCACACTAACCAAACACTACCACAACCACCACACTTACCAAACACTGCCAGAACCAACACACTTACCTCAAAACTACCACAACCACCACACTTACCCCGACCCTACCACAACCACCACACTCACTAAACACTACCACAACTAACACTTACCCTAACACTACCACAACCACCACAATTACTAAACACTACCACAAAGCACCACACTTACCCCAACACTACCAAAACCACCACACTTACCAAACATTACCACAACCACCACACTTACTAAAGACTAACTCAAACACCACACTTACTAAACAATCCCACTTACCATACACTACCACAACCACCACACTTTCCAAACACTACCACAACCAACACACTTAAAAAACACTACCACAACCACCACACCTACCCCGACACTACCACAACCACAACACTTACTAATCACTACCACAACCACCACACTTACCACAACACTACCACAACCACCACACTTACCAAACATTACCACAACCAACACACTTACTAAACACTACCACTACCACCATTTTACCCCTAACACTACCATAACCACCACACTTACCAAACACTATCATAACCACCACACTTACCAAACACTACCACAACCACCACTTTAACCAAACGTTACCACAACCACCACACTTACCCCAACACTACCACAACCACCACACTTACTAAACACTACCTCAACCAACACACTCACCCCAACACTACCACAACCCCCACACTTACCAAACACTACCACAACCAGCACACTTCCCATACACTACGACAACCACCACACTTACCAAACACTACCACAACCAACACACTTACCAAACACTACCACAACCACCACACTTGCCTCAACACTACCACAACCACCACACTTACCAAACACTACCACAACCACCAAACTTACTATAAACTGACCAAAACCACCACACTTACTCTAAACACTAACTCAACCATAACACTTACTAAACACTACCACAACCACCACACTTACTAAACACTACCACAACCACCACACTTACTCCAATACTACCACAACCACACTTACCAAACACTACCATAACCAATACACTTACCAAACCCTACCACAACCAACACATTTACCAAGCACTACCACAACCACTAACTTACCATGCACTACGACAACCACCACACTTACCAAACACTACCACAACCACAACACACTTACCAAACACTACCACACACACTTTACCAAACACTACCACAACCAAACTTACTACACTAACCAAAACCACCACACTTACTAAACACTAACTCAACCACCACACTTACTAAACACTACCACAATCACCACACTTACTATACACTAACGAAAACCACCACACTTACTAAACACTAACTCAACCACAACACTACTAAACATCACCACAACCACAACACCCCATCTAATACTACCACAACCACCACACTTACTAAACACTACCATAACCAATGCACTTACCAAACACTACCACAACCAACACATTTACCAAGCACTACCACAACCACCACACCTACCATACACTACGACAACCACCACACTTACCAAACACTACCACAACCAACACACTTACCAAACACTACCACAACCACCACACTTACCTCCCAACACTACCACAACCACCACATTTACCAAACACTACCACAACCACCAAACTTACTATACACTACCCCAACCAATAACTTGCCAAACAATACCACAACCACCACACTTACTATACACTAACCAAAACCACCACACTTACTAAACACTAACTCAACCACAACACTTACTAAACACTACCACAACCACCACACTTACCCAATACTACCACAACCACCACACTTACCAAACACTACCATAACCAATACACTTACCAAACACTACCACAACCAACACATTTACCACACTACCACAACCACCACACTTACCATGCACTACCACAACCACCAAACTTACCAAACACTACCACAACCAACACACTTACCAAACAGTACCACAACCACCAACACTTACCCCAACGCTACCACTACCACCAACTTACCCCAACAATACCACAACCACCACACTTATCAAACACTACCACAACCATCACACATACTAAACACTACCACAACCACCACACTTACCCCAATACTACCACAACCACCACACTTACCAAACACTACCACAATCCCCACACTTACCCCAGCACTACACACAACCACTACACTTAGTAAACACTACCATAACCACCACACTTACCAAACAATACCACAACCACCAAACTTACTAAACACTACTACAACCACCACACTTAATCCCCAACACTAACAACCACCACACTTACCAAACACTGCCAAATCACCACACTTACCCCAACACCACAACCACCACATCTAACACTACCATAACCACCACATCACGAAAACTACCACAACCACCACTCACCAAACACTACCAAACCACCACACTTACAAACACTACCAAACCACCAAATTTCACTACCAAACACTATCGCAACCACCACATCTAACTTAAAAACTACCACAACCACAAATCACTACAGAAACTACTACAACCACCACACTTACCTCTAAATTACCACAACCACCACACTCACCCCCAACGCTACCACAACCACAACAACTTACCCCCAACACTACCACAACCACCACACTTAATCCCCAACATCACAACCACCACACTTACCCCAACACTACCACAACCACACTTACTAAACACTACCACTACCACCACTCCCCCAACACTACCATAACCACCACCCTTGCCAAACACTACCACATCCAACACATTTACCAAACACTACCACATCCACAACACTTACCATACACTACCACAAGCACCACACTTACCCCAACACTACCACACCACCACACTTACCAAACACTACCACAGCCACCACACTAAATAAAACTACCACAACCAACACACATTTACCAAACACTACCTCAACCACCACACTTATCATACACTACCACCACACACTTACCAAACACTACCACAACCACCACACTTACCAAACACTACCACAACCACCACACTTACCCCAACACTACCACAACCACCACACTTAACTCAACACTACCACAATCACCACACTTGCCCCACTCTACCACAACCACCACACTTAACTCAACACTACCACAATCACCACACTTACCCCAACACTACCACAACCACCACACTTAACTCAACACTGCCACAATCACCACACTTGCCCCAACTCTACCACAACCACCACACTTACCAAACACTACAACAACCAACACAGGTAGCAGGTAGTAGGCAGCTATCAAACAGGGTGGTACTACCGCCTGGGATGATATTGGAAGCATTATGTACTGTCTATGGTAAACTCTGCTGCCATATGGCATCACGAAAATTGTGATCAAGTCCCAGGTTGTTGATCTGACTTTATACCTCATTTGCACACAGTTGCAGGGTTCAATTGTTTCTCTTACTTGGGCAACACAACATACATAATTATAGCGTTTCACAATTATTTTTTTTTTTATAATAATATATATATATATTAATATTATTATTATTATTATTATATATTATTATTATTATTATTATTATTATTATATTATTATTATTATTATTATTATTATTATTAATATTATTATTATAATATTATTATTATTATTATTATTATTATTATTATTAATATTATTATTATTATTATTATTATTATTATTATTTTATTATTATTATTATTATTATTATTTAATATATTTTATTTTTTTATTTTTTATTATTAGTTTTATTATTATTATTATTATTTCGCCCCCAGGCCCTGATGGTATTGACCTGTGCCTGTGGGATAATCACATAAAAAAACAATACTCCGACACTACCACAACCGCCACACTTACCAAACACTACCACAACCGCCACACTTACCCCACCCCTTTTTCCAGTTATATCTCAGATTCTCCTCTTCTTGTGTGCTCACCACTGTGCCTAAACTCGGCTCGTAATGTTCTAAATGACCAGATACAGGTAACTTTTTCTTATTCTTGCTTATAAGTTAAGGAAATTTAATTCTATGTAACAAAAATCGTTTTACTTAAGGCGTTATTTACCATCATGAGATAACCAAATTGTACCTTAATCAGGTTAGGTAGATCAGGTTGCTTGTATGAAGCTATTTACTGTATATATTCGTATGTATTTTGATGACCTACTTGATCGTTAAAGGCCTAGACAGAAGTTTCCTATATATGCTGATAACCACATAGGAAAGAAGAAAAGCAAAGTTCCTAAGCGCTTTCGTGTAATTCATATCTTCAGAGGTGAGTACAGACTAAGGAGTACTCAGTCACAAGTAATATATTCAGTAAAGGAGAGTGAGACAAAGTCCCTTGAGACATCCCAGTAGAATTGGCCAAAACTAATTATTTGAAACCAAATCGAGTTGCCAACTGACTGAGGGTTTTTGAGCCTTATGAGAAGTGACGTAAATGTCTGTATTAGCGCTGAAGGAAGATATGTTGCATGTGCCTATTACAACCTTGTTGTTTCTATGAAACTTTTTTCTTTCAAACGTAAAACGCGGTGAGAAAAATTGCATGATATAATATCTTGAAAGTAATTGCGTTCAAATTTGAAAATGATGCTATTTATATATATATATATATATATATATATATATATATATATATATATATATATATATATATTTCATGTAAATCCACAATGAAAACGTGGATAAGATAAATCTTGATAAAATCACACGGGAAAATGGAAACAACGGAGTACCTTAGCTTTCGTCTTTATTCAAGACATCTTCAGAGGCAAATGGATTACATGGACAGAGAGAGGCTTAAATATACAGGGTGACCAAAAACATGAGGTCAGGTTATAATGATGACATCCACTAATCCCCACACCAACACACACGTAGAGGAGCTTAAGAGAAGGGTGGTGACGTGACTAGACAGGTCAGGTCAGAAAAAAGGGACCCACAAAATAACTATCATACATCAAGATCAAAGGTTTTCAAAGCATTTTTGTCAGTGGCCTGGTTAAAAATGCTTTGTCTAAAATTCCAAAGGGTCACTGTTTTTAGGCCAAAGACAAAGAACATCATCTACATATCTATACCAAGGAGGAATACAGTCCACTACATTGGGGAGTAATCTAGACTCAAAGAACTCCATATAAATACAGGCTAGAGGAGCAGAAAGACAATTACCCATGCTCATGCCAATACTTGCTTGTAGAACTTCCATTTGCACTAAACATTGTCAGTTACGCATAACTCTATCAATGAGAAAGTATCATGTTCATAGTTAAATCTAGCAGTTGTAATTTATCTTTAAGAAAAGTAAGTCTTTCACAGGTACTCTAGTGAACAGTGAATTTACATCAAAACTTATTAATTCGCAAGGTTCGTTGTGTTTCTTGAGTTTATCAATTAAATCACTGCTATTGCGTATATGTGATTAGATATTTGGCCTGTAAGAGGATATCATCTTTACCAGCCACTTGATAATTTGTAAGTAACAGAACCCACAGAACTCACGATAGGACGTAATGGATTATTAAGCTTGTGTGTTTTGATCAATCCATACATATAAGGTAAAGTGGATTGATTTGAGAGAGTTGTTTAGTGAGATCGGTTTTTTCAATAACATCTTCATTTTGGAATTAGATAACTTATTAATATTTTAGGATCTTTCGTAAGCTCACAATACGTGCTTTCATCACTAAGTAATGAATTCATCTTATCATTTAGTCACTTTTATCCAAGATAACAATAACATGACTTTAGCCTTGGTAATATGGATATTCTTATTTTTTCAAGTTTATCAAGGCTGTTTCAAATCTTTTGGAATGTTTGAAGCAAATTTCTTATTTAAAACACTATGTATACAACCTTTAGCTATGGAAATATCTTCATTTGTAACATCAGACGACTTCATCTTTTCCAGGTTGATTAAACCTTTAGCAATAGTAAGCGGATTAACGCACTGTTGGAGTGATAGAAACTTCCTACCAAAACCAAGAACAAGTTTCATTTGTCTGTAGATCATAAGATGATAAGTTTATGAACAAATGGATCACTATGGTCCAGTAACTCTCGTCAAACAGAGCATTTAATTTGGCATTTAACCTTTTTTTGGGCTTTGTCAGTTTCACTAAGAAGTTGATATACAAATCGAATGGTGTGCCACTTATCAACACAAACACTGTTTTGCATAAGTATTTTACACTGAGCACTGTGCTTGAAGGCTATTCACACTATCACTTGAACTCTTGATAAGGAATCTAGCAACACCTTATCCAACTCAGAGAATGTTTATCAGATTTCTAGTCTACTTGAAGACAGGACTGAACCATTACCAATATGTTATTGAATAGCCCAAGTTTGAATGTAAATGGAAGTGTTTATTGTATTCCATGTAGCCAATGTAATTGTAATTATGTAGGTCAGACAGGAAAAACACTGCAGCTCAGAATCAAACAACATAAGTATAATATCAGAACTGCATCTGAAAGCAGTGCCTTGTTCGTTCATGTTAGAATAATAATCACCCCATTGCTTGGGAAAAAAGCTAGAAGTATTCAAATCATCTTGTGTCACAGAAAGACTTCTTTGAAGCTAGTTGATTAAGAATTAAAATCAATAAACCTTAGTGATGGTCAGTTCAAACTGATAATATGTTACATAAATTTATTTGTCAGTGGCCTGTTAAACTGTTGAAACTTTGATCTTGATGTATGACAGTTATTTTGGGTCCCTTTTTCTGACCTGACCTGTCTAGTCACCAACCTTCTCTTAAGCTTCTACGGTTGTGTTGGTGTGGGATTAGTGGATGTCATCTTTATGACCTGACCTCATGTTTTAGGTCACCCTCTATTAAGCTCTCTCTGTCCATGTAATCTAGTTCGCCTCTGAAGATGTCTTGAATAAAGACGAAAGCTAAGGTACCTGTTGTTTCCATTTTTCCGTGTGATTTTATCAAGATATATATATATATATATATATATATATATATATATATATATATATATATATATATATATATATATATATATATATAAAGAGAGAGAGAGAGAGAGAGAGACTGTAACTTCTAGCTTCTACAATTCAATTGCCGAAATAAAATTGTTGTGATCTGTTTTAATCCATTTTTTTTCTTCATTTTTTTTTAAATTCAGAACATTTAGTATATGTATCCCCTGAGTCTCATTGATTCCAGAGTTATTGATAAAAAATTACCAAAAAAATCAGGTATTCATCAAAAACTTTTTAAAATAGTATATGTTGATCAGAAATCTATTTTCTAAATAGTTTTGATGACAAAAATGCTAGAGTTGATGCTTACTATTCCCCAAAAAATGAAAATTGCGCAAAGGTGAAAAGAGCAAAAATTGGCAAGTTCACACCTGCCTAAAACTACTTTAAAGTTAAAAACCAAACATTTTTCTTCATACACAGTTAATATCTGTTGATATCTATATTTTGAAAATATTTCTATATGAAAAAATGTTAATGGTGAATTTTTTAAAACATGACTCCTCAGGGAGTCAATGGGATCAGCTCCATTTAATTATCATCTTGTTTTACGTTTAACATTTTTAGTCTCTGTTTAGTTGGTAGAATTTCATGAATATACCTCCTGTATATGGTTTCCATGACATCTGCTCACAAGATGAACCTAATCTAACCTAACCGAACATGTCTTCCTTTCCATTATAGTTGCTAAGTTGAGTATATATGCCTTGTGAACAAATGTCTGTATGCTAACTATATGAAGACTCTCTGGTTAGGATCCATATACAGAATTTACATGGAATGTTTTTCCAAATAAAAGACTTAAAAGCAGATACTTTTCTCAAATGCTGGTTTAGTCCATGTCATTTACATATTGTATACATTTTTACTCCTGACATTGGGAAAGTGTTCATGTTTTGCTATCTTTCTTTGGGTGTTTATTGCATTACTATAATGAGGTGGAGACGAATAGGAAACATTATCTCAAGGTTTCATATCTTGTAGATAACTGGCCTTTATACTTGTATAATATGAAAGTAAAAAATTTTGGTGCAAAGATAATTTCCTGTTTGATACAAAACTAAGAGTTATGGTAATATATTTTCAAGATTTTATTCCAATTCATCTGTACAGTGAGTTCATCACTGTCATAGCAAAATTATAATACCTAATACTGTTCTTTGTTATATTTTACTGACTTCATCCAGAGAACAGGCCATAGTTCTCTTTAGTTACACTCACCCAACCCCAAGTTCGTGACAAACTTAATACTTTATTGTTAGATTTAATATGGATAGAAGAAAGGAACAGATATTACACTCTATTCCTACGTTTTTATGGTTGTCACAGGCTTTATTTATCTATATTCACTGTAAGTGATCGTATTTCTACCCAGAATTGGCTTATAATCCAAGAAAATAGGAAAATGAGGTGCACCAGCTTGGGATTAAATTGTTTTCATGCTCGTAAATCGTTAAAACCAGCAGAGGGCAGCTAAGTAATTTTTTTTCTCTTCATTTTTAAATAGGTTTAGATCTATAAAGTTCAGAATCTCTCCCCCACAACAACAACAACCATGAGCGATATGATGATATGTGATTACTACGGGGATGACGGATATGGATGATACAGGCCTGATAAATGCAACGTTTAGGAAGATGCAAACTGCCGTAAAGCATGAAGGCTGTTGCTGGTATTGCCCTGACTGCATAGACAAGGTGAAAGAGGCGATTGTAAGCCTAAGGGACGAAAATAGATGAAGCTGGAGCCTTGCTGGTTGTCAAAGTAGAACGAGTTGGGAAAGAGATCCTTGCTAAGACTGAGGAAGTAGCCGACAGAATGGAGGTGGTTGCTAAGAGGAGTTATGCTGAGGTATTAGCAGGCCCGCGGGAGGTGGCGGAGAGTAATGCAGGATCAGAACAGGTTCTACAGCAGCTAGGGACTCTGAAGAAGTGTGTCGAAGATTGAAAAATTAACGGACCTACTGTTAGGGGAGAGGAGGAACAACGGGAACGTTTCCAACGCAGGAACAATGTAATAGTTTTTGGAGTCCCTGAGAGCCAAGCGGAGGGAACTGACAGTAAGACACACGATAAGACGGAGTTTAATAACATTTGTACAGAGGCTCTGAAGATGCCACCAACACCTCAGGATGTGAGGAGGCTGGGACAAAAGCAGGGGGATAAGCCTCGCCCCCTCAGGATCACACTAGTGAGTGAAGAGGAGAAATGGGAGGTTATTTGGTAGGCAAAAAACTTAGCAAGGAGCGAGGCATCTCAGGTGTATTCATTCACCCAGATCGCAGAGGGAACAGCACAAGGATACAGGGGAACAGGAACAGCACAAGCTCCTGCAGAATGGAAACAGAAGGGAAGAGCCGAGGAGGAACGGGGACAGGTGTACAGTACATGGGTTATATTCAGGGAGATGGTGGAAGTAAGTGTGTGCACACAGGGCCAAGGGACAGCGCACCTCCACCCGCTCGACCCCCCACCGGGAGGTGACACCAGCTCCACCTATCAGCCGGGAGGAAGCAGGCTCTTTGTAAACACGGACATTTCTAACCACCCTGCAAAATACAGTGTGCCAGCAAATGCTACAGCTTCTGAGAATGGGGGGTTACTACTAAGAGCAGAGATGTTACCGAGAACAAATTCTGACTTGAATGTCCATACACACTAATACTGACACGTTCTTGATAAGAGGTTTGAAACACTACTGAAGGTACACCAACCAGATATTGTAGGAGTTGTAGAACTGTTGTACAATAAAACGGAGAATCGACCCAGAGGAATGTGAGTTCAGTATTGCTGGATATGACTCATTTACGAAACTTTTAAAAACTTCAAGAGGTGTGTTTATCTATGCTAGGCAAGACCTTGAGCCAGCCAGGCGAGGGTACAGAGAGGATTTTTTTGAAGAGTCAAGTGGTGTAAATTAAACAAAGGGAGGGACTTACTTATTGTCGGGTGAAACTACAGATCCCAAACTGTGGCCCACTAAATCAAAGGAACTTAAGAGCCTTAATAGACAATGCGGCGATGCTCAACCCAAGCCACCTCCTCATCATGGGGGACTTTAACTATGGTGACATCGACTGGAGAAACGAGACCACCTAAATGACTTGAATAACCCTGCTACTCTTTTTGTACAAACTCTGAGAGATAATATTCTGTTCCAACATGTTAAAGACCCGACACATTACAGAGGGGAGCAAACACCCAAGCCACTTTCATTTATTTTGGAAGACATTTTTCATTTTTTTTGAAATCATGGTCATATAAAGCCAATATATCTACACTTGATTCTACCTCTGTCAATGGCAAAGTGAATTATTACCACCACTCCAAATGTTGCACAAAAATTTAAGGTAGTTCTTTCTTGCAATACACTGAGTCACTAAGGGAATTAAAAAAATAACAACATGAATTTATGTCACTGAATTTATCTTATTAGTAACTAATTGTGGTTAAACTGATACACAAATGAAACATGCCTGGGAACTACTTGACACTGGTTACCTGTTTTGGACTTTTATAAAATATGAAATTTAGGCTCCTAAGTTTTCATCTAATGCAATATTTATTTTGGTAGTGGCGGACGAGTATTAATTGCGCTCATTACGAAAATTGGGTCGATATTATTTCTGATAAGGGACGTCATTCACCATCTCAGATGGATCAGTCTCACCCCTCTTCAAATAGACCACTTGCGACTTTTTTTTTAGCTTAATTTTAATTCCATACATTCCTACATAAATTATTTGGATTAGGTATCATAAAGGTACCAATGATGGTTAGGGGAATTTGGAGGATATAAGGGGCGATGAGGTAAGTAGAGGCTGGCGGCTGTTCCCACACAAACATGGAATTCTTTTAAAAAGAACAATAAAATTCTTCATGTGCTGTTCTATATGGAGAATATCTTATACAAAATATTATTCCTTTGCAGATTTTTACAATTTATGTACAGTCACCCAAAGATGCACCGACCCCACCTTGGGTCTCGCGCTCTCAATTTTACCTGGCAATACCTGAAGGAAGGAAGGCTGTATATAATGGGGATTGTGATTGGTGGATTTATTTTCGGCTGTATCACTGTCAGGATAAACAATCCAAAAATAGTATTTTTACAATAATAAATTTTCGTCGTTATTTAAGATCATGACAAGTTTCCAAATATTCGTATATTTGCTTAAATAATGAAGAAATTATATCAATGAATTGGCAACGCAGCTACAACCAGGGCTGCCACGAGATTCTCACATCAAATTTCAAGAATATACAGTGTGTTCCACATTTAATCTTGAGTGTTTCATGAAGAAATTAATTGTCTTACAATGTGAGCATTACATAATATATTTTGACGTAAGTTAGAGAGCAGACACTGTAATAGACTCATTTGTCAGTCACCACATTGTATCTTCGTATATTATAGTTCTCAGTCAGTGTGTGTGTGTGTGTGTGTGTGTGTGTAAATAAATTCCATTCGAAATTATGGCAATTATAACACGAATTATGTGTGAAATGTGTGCTATTGAAAATGAAGTATCCAAGTGGCAGCTCATGTATGGAGTTTGATATCTGGATCCCTTTGTCGAACTAAAAATCGACAATTGTTCGGCAAAAGACTCTGTACTCATCGTTAGGTAACAACATTTTCAATAGTTACCTATCTTATTTATGACGTCAGCATCAGGTTTTACGCCCACCAATCACATATCACTTGGCATGGTCTAATCAACCAATAAGAGCTTGACCGAAATGTTGCTGTGAATACAGGATCAACAGTAGGCATTAGTTCTGTCACCATGAACACGAAGCAACAGCGCTTAACTACTCACGGCCAAATAATCGCCCTCCGAGAAGAAGGCCTTACGGTGTACGGTGAGTACACTTCCGGCAGTCCTGATGTCACTATATGCGTCGCTCGCTGAAATGTTGCTGGTGCTCCTTTGAGGCCGAATGGCATAACTTTGTATGGCCACAGCCCCTCCGCAGAGACAAAAGCTGAAATCTGTTTTGCTTCTTCCGAGAGTTTGATTTGGTAGTAGCCTTTGAGAAGATCCAGCTTGGTGACAAATTATGCTTGACCCACACTATCCATGATGTCGTCGATGCGCGGCAATGGATATGCGTCAGCGAGTGTCACCAGGTTGACCTTTCTATAGTCAGTACACATGCAGACACTTCCGTCGGGCTTAGGCACCTGCACACTGCTCCTCTCAACTAGGTCATGTTCCAGCAGAAACTCTACCTCCTGCTTCAGCTTCTCCCTCTTACCAGGGCTCATTGCTCATTCGGTAGGGTGCTTGCTTGATGGGAGATGTGCCAGGCAGCAGTACCAGGTCGTGCTCCAGCAGAGAACACTGGCGTGGCACATCGTCGAAGAGTGGCTTGAACTCCTGCAGCAGTTGAACCACATCCTGAGACTGTTGTTGTGAAAGATGGAATACTTTGAGGTAGGGTCACACAATATACTGGAATTACACATTTTTATGGGGGCATCCACTTGCAAATCAGTGTCTGGGACCTCGTCCTCTCCACCGGTAACTTAACAAACTACTTCTCTCCTACCAAAATACGGTTTCAACCTGTTGATACGAGTCAGTCTCTAATTTTCTCTTGCCTGGAGTCGCTGTGACATGGTTGAAGTCATTTACTTAAGTACAGTGAATGGACCCTCATTTTAACCTGAAGGGGATTTCTATACAGGGGTATGAGTGCTAAAACCTTATTTCCAGGCTTAAATTCTCCAGCTTGACACTGCTGATCATATCGCTCTTTCATTTTCCCCTGAACTTCTGACAGATTTTCACGAGCAATCTCACCTACTCTCTTCAGTTTCTCTTTGATCTTCTCTACATACACTGACAAAGGGACTTTTATCTGATTACTTATCCAACCTTCCCTCAACACGGTCATAGGACCTCTTACAGCATGACCAAAAACCATTTCAAAGGGACTGAATCCTAGGGAATCTTGAGGACTCTCTTATGGCAAACAACATAAGTGGCATTTCATCCCATTCCTTATCAGACTCCATACAGTATTTCCTAAGCATAGGTTTAAAAGTCTGCTGAAACCTCTCAAGGGCACCTTGGGCTTGAGGGTGGTATGCAGACGCTAAGTGTTCCTTAATACCGAACTCATTCATCACCTGCTGGAAAATGAAAGAAAAGAAGTTAGTAGCCTGATCAACTGTAGGAATGCCATATTGAGTGAAGAAGTTAGTCAGTGCCTTTACCACTCTTTGCTTTGATGTTTTACAATGGTATCGCCTCTGGGTACCTGGTGGTAGTACCCATGATTGTTAACAAATATTGGTGGCCACCTCGACTTTTTGGGAGAGGACCTACACAATTATAACCCGACTCATTGCTCATCTACCACAGAAATGGGTTTTAGGGGAGCAGGTTTCATGAACGGATTCGGTTTACCAGCCATTAGACATTCATGGCAAGTTCTACAGTATCTGGCAACATCACCTTTCATTCCAGGCCAGTAAAAAATGCGACAAAATTTGATAATGTAATAATGTGATAATAAATATTTGTTACCGGTGATGTGTGCTTCCACTTGATATCCGGAAGTTATACCTGTGCGGGCACTTGGTTTATATTATATTATATCTTGGTTTATATTATATATCTATTGTACATTTTTATCAGATGTATTACACAGTTTAATTTGGAATTCTCACCAAGTGAACTGATGTTTAGCCGGGATATCCGGTTGGGTGCTGAAGATGAAACTGAAGAAAAATTTAATGTTGGGATAATGTGTGCTTTTTGTTCTTGCCCATTAGGATGTTTCCCTACAGGCTAAAAAGTATCAGGGTCCTTTGAGAGTTTTTGAGTAAAAGTAGGAGGAAGTGTTTACTATGTCATAACCACGCCTGAACGTATAAGACTAAAAGACCTTGGAAGTACATGTGAATCTGTTGAAACCCTATTATTGTGTTAGACCTGATAAGAACAGGGGTGTGCAATTCTATATGACATGTGATGGACTGGAGGAGGATGAGTTAGTTACCTAACATGACTTTGGGAGTTGAAAGCCGATATCAAACTGAACAATTCTGCTTGTGTTAAGTGACCCTTCTTCTAAGTGTGCCATCGACTACAGGACCAGAGGAGCGATGTAATGTAATGCTCCTACAGGAATTCCAGCCCATCTTTGGTGATGCGCTGCAGCCAAACTCAGTGGTGACCCATTGTGTTGGTGGACGACGTAGCCCCAATTGAACAAAATACCTTACTCCATGTCGCGTCAGACACCACTGATTCTGCAAAGGACAAGACATCGATCAAGTACGCACCTACAGGTACTTGTGGTCTACTGTGAGCTACTACCAGAGCCACGACCTCGCTGTCGCCGCCACGTCATCTCCAGTGCCTTAACTGAACGAGGCCTCAGTCCCCTCACTCACGGCCTCAAGGCCTCTGTGTAGGTCCTACGTCTCATGTACATTGCCATCGTCAGAGCTGTCATAGATTTTGCCTCTCCTGTCCTTGTAGTTGCCTCAGCGCGAGAAACAATGCATAGAGAAAATCCAAAACAGAGCGATGAGACTCATCCTCAGCTGCCCTATGACCACCAGAATAGAAGTCATGCAGCGCGAACTAATCCTGCTTCCCGTCTGCGAATCAGATTACTGCTCTCAATGCCATCAGCGGTGTTAAACTGCTTCCGCGGTGAGCAACCGACTCCCTGTCGCGCTCACTGAACTCACATCTTAACACCCTCCTGCGCCGGCCTGTCCCATTACTTTCCCCCCTCCTCTCAACTCTGGCCCGTCCACACTGCTGCTGACATCCTGCGTTATCACCTCTACACCCCCTCGACCTCTCTCCCTCCCGAGTACACTCATCCGCCTCTACCGCCGTGGACACTCCCAGTGTGTTGATGTTGTCGTCCACACCTTCCCTGGTCGTAAATCCACCCAACTGAGGTATATGCTCAAACTTAACTGCCTTGAGCAGATTAATGATATCCTTCCTCTCCTAAGACCCAACCTCCCACCCCTCCTATCTCGTCGTCTACTGTGATGGGTCGTACCACGCTGGGCAGCGCTGGAGCAGCTGTGTGGATTCCTGAGCGCCAGGCCTGCGAAACTCAGGGGATACGACTGGGCCTCCTCCACTGATGCTGAAAGCATAGCCATCCTCGCAGGCATTCATGAGGGCGACCTATGCTGCGCACTGAACGCCGGAACCTCACTTATAATCAGTGACAACACTTCTGCGCTAGCGAGGCTCAAATTACCCTCCCCTCCTCCTGCCGCCCAACACACCCTGGCCGCCGTTGCCGGGCTAGAACAAACTGATGACATCCGTGTCAAGTTTCTTTGGATCCCGTCACATATAGAATAACTGCCTGTGACACTGTTGATCCGGCTTGCCAAAGAAGCTACACACAAGAAGAAGATACTGAAGCCACTCTCGCCCTCTCCTGAATCATCTCAAATCTCGCATACACGCCACACAACGAGAGAGGCATTCAACGAAAATTGGACACACCTGAAACAACGGGATAGCGTCACACTATGCCACTATGACGCTGTAACCGGTGACGACAACCGCCACTACAAAGAATATCAATCCTGACTCGATCTCAACAGCTTATACATGAGACTACGCCTAGGGTACAGGTATCTATGGGGTACATTGTCAACCCTGAGCCTCACCGCACTGTTTTGTAAACTTTGTAGCCAACCCGACTCTCACACCCTCTCTCACTACATCCTCACTTGCCTATGACCTCCTCCTATAGGTCCCCAGCCGTTACCAACACCTCTTCCCTCCCCAGACCAGATATCCCTCACTCTAGTCACAGGCCTGGCATTTTGACATTATTAGGGACCTGCCACACTTTGCCACCAAACAGATAAAATGTACCGGGAACTTTCCCCCACACACACTCATCATTCTCTCACTTTATGTAACTTGACTGGGACCTATGACCCTTCAGGCTTTTACGCCCTTAATGTACGAGTCATAAAGGCAAGTATGAACTTTTCATACTTCCCTGTTGAGGCTGTAAACGCTTCTGCGCTTCACCTTGCACAGGATGTAAGGGGGTGCCCAATAAACTAGCCCCCTCGGGGGCAAATCTGAAATCTTACTCCATGTCTTCCCAGAAAATCGGCATTTTGAATGACGAGGTGCAGTTCTTGATTGACAATAATTTGGCTGAACCTAGTGACAGTGAGTGGGCATCCCCTTGTGTTCAAGTACACTTGTCAGAGTGGACGAGACGCATATCGGCATTTGTTACTCCTTTATGGCTTGTATCAGTATACCGTTATGCCATTTGATATGCGTAACGCCCGTCCAACTTTCCAACGATTGATGTCAGTTATCATTAATGGTTTGGATGATGTCAGAGCATATCCTGACGATGTAGTTGTGTTCTCTTCCACGTGGATTGAGCATATTGAGCCACTTCGTTGTCTGTTTAATTGTCTTAATAGTGCTCGGCTCACTGTTAACCTCGTTTGGAGTGAGTTTGGGCATGCCAAACTAGTAATTTGGGGACATGAAGTTGAGGCCATTGATACCTTGCCCATACCCACAAACCGTAAGGTAGTCCAATGCTTTTTGGGTTTGGCAGGGTGTTATAGGAGAGTCTGCCCTCACTTTTCTGATGTTGCTAGATCATGAACTGATTTAGTTAGTCCTAAAAGGCATTTTGTGTGGACAGAAAGTTGCCCAGAGGCCTTTGAGAAAATTAAGGCTATTTTGATGTGTAAATTATGGGGACCAAACTTTGATGAGCCATTTGTTGTACAAGTAGATGCAATTGACATAGCAGCTGGAGCAGTGTTATTGCAAGCTGATAATGATGTTTTGCACCCAGTATCTTACACATCTACTAAATTTAAGCCTCATCAAAGAAATTACTCTACCATTGAGAAAGAAGCAACAGCATTGTTAATGGCGTTAGATAAATTTGATGTATACCTTGGGAACAGCAACCAGAAAATCATTGTCCACAACCCCTTGCAATTTGTTACTCGCATGATGAACACAAACCAACATTTAACTCGCTGGTGTATGACGCTTCAACTGTATAATATTGAAATAAGACATATGGCGAGTAAGGATAACATTATTGCTGATACCCTGTGTAGGCCATATTTGGCAGATCTGATAACTGTGTGTTGCCAATTTAAAACCCTACGGGCTTTATTTTAAGGAGGGGGGTGTTATGGAAAGCGTAATGTACAATGGTGCATTGCACTGTGCATAGTAAAATATTTTTTAGGTCATGTTAACCTTAAGTAGTGTAAATAAGGTATTTTGTGTAATTATGTGTGAACAGGGCTGGTACTTGATACATTAAAAATTTCCTGTATGTATGTTGGTATTTTTGCAGCTTAATGTGGCAGTTGATTAATATTAGTATTAGGTTTGTAGTCCCCTGGAGTATGGAGCGATGAATTGAATTGAATTGAGACAGATTATTTAGCCAGAGTGGATAATAATAACAATATTAACATGGCTGAGCCAATTGAGAACTGAGCTCTCTTTTAGGCACCTGATATATACTATACATTTATCTCAAGTAAGTATTATGTAACATTTAGTAACACCTGAAATAGTACAATAGCATGGTGGTAATAAGAACATCTCACAATGTTACCACGGTTATCACTTCAATATATATTTATTTTATTTTTTTATATTTTTGTTTTATTTATATTATAAGTATATACATAAATTACAGTAGAATTGAAAAAAATAAGTATAATGGAGGAGCAGTACAACATTGGTTGTACATTATTAAGGTTGAACAAGAGGGCAGAGCTGTCAGGATTATGTCTAGTTGGGAAATATGTTCATTGCAATAGTATTCTTATCTATTAACCGATAAAACGGTTTTGATGGTACAATAAAAGCAGGTACTGTAAATATAGTAGGTATTACAAGAAAAATTAATACTTAGAGAATAGATATTTTTTAAGAGATGATTTAAAGGAAGGGAGCGTAGTCTTTGCTCGGATGGGTAGGGGTAAGTTGTTCGACACCTTCACACCATGATATTTTATGGAGGTCTGGGACTGAGAGGAGCGCATGGGGGGTGGTCTTAGTAGCTCTGGGTGCCTTAAGTTGTATCTCTGATTATTCCAGAACTGGAAGTAATTATTGTCAAGCAAGTGATTGATAGATTTGTAAACAAAGAGAGCACAGCAGTAAGTGTTAATATCCTCGAATTTTAAAAATTTCAATATAGCATATTTTTCGTTTGTATGATCTGTTTTTTCAAGTAGGTCATTGTCCGTACAACTCTCTTTTGTGCAGTAACCAGAGATTGTGTTTTTGAAGAGCCAGAGACCCCCCATAGTGTGTGACAGTGTATCAGGTGTTGGTAAACAAGATCATGACAGATTTCTTTCATTGCTGTGAGAGTAAGTGACTGTCGAGTGTGATACATGATACCACACTGTTTATTGATTTTACCGTGAATGGCTTGTATGTGGTTTCTCCAGTTAAGTTTCTCATCAACAATAACTCCGAGGAATTTAGTATTTTGTTCTCATTTGAGGACTATATTACCAAGGTACAGCGGGTTCAAGTCTGGAGGTAAACTTTTTATTCCGTGAAAGATCGTGTAGTGGGTTTTCTCAAGGTTTAAGGTCAGTTTATTACGTATTACCCAGGTCCCGACTTTAGTTAATTCAGTGTTCATAGTTCTCATCAAGGAATGGAGGTCTGAGTTGCTGGCATAGAGATTACTATCGTCTGCAAATAAGTTGTATTTTATGAGTGAGCTGGCGTGGACTATGTCGTTTATGTACAACAAAAACAGTACTGGACCGAGAATGGAACCTTGGGGGACTCCATACAAGATTGGCGAGGAGTCAGATTGGTGTTATTATAGCAGACATACTGCATCCTGTTGGACAGATATGAGGTAAACCAATTGTGGGACAGGCCCCTAACGCCGTAATGTTCAAGCTTTGAAAGGAGGATGGTATGGTCGACAGTATCGAAGGCTTTAGAGAGGTCCAAGAATATACAGACTGTGAACTGACTGTCATCAAAGGAATTTAAGATGTCATTAGTAAAGGATAGCAGAGCACTCTCAGTCGACCTTCTAGCTCTAAATCCAAACTGGGAGTCTGTAAAGATGTTATTGGCATTGCAGAAGGAATTTAGTCTATTACATGCTAGCTTTTCCAGTATCTTACTCAAGGCTGGGAGGACTGGTATGGGGCGGTAATTCTTGAAGAGACCTTTGTCCCCAGATTTTTTATATGCTGGGTGAACTTTAGCAATTTTCAGTTTATCCGGAAAGACACCACTAGTGAAGGAGGAGTTACAAATGTGGAGGAGAACAGGTAGTAATAAGTGGGCTACTTTCTTAATGATGCTCATTGGTATATTGTCTTCGCCTGCTGCTGCATCTTTGGACATTTTTATGATGGCCAGTAATTCATCTGCTGTGACAGGGGATAAGAACAGTTCATTTTGCTGTCTGTTTTGCAGGTAGGCTCTAAATTCCTCATGGTGATCAGGGATGCTCTCTGCAAGATTTTTGCCAACATTAATAAAATATTCATTGAAGTGGTTGGCAATGAGGGAGGGTTCCGTTATAACTGAATCGTTTATCATAAAAGCTGAGTGGGGGGCGAAGGCTGAGTGTTCCTGTTCTGAATAGAATTTATGACATTCCAGGTTTTCTTACTGTCGCCTGATGCTGACTGGAGCTTATTTGTATAATAGTTACGTCTGGCATTTCTAACTGCTTGAGTTACTCTATTTCTGATACTTCGGTAAGCATCACCGAAAGTTATGGGTCTTTTTGCAAATTTCCTTTGAGTTTGTGTTTTTCCTTTATCATTATCTTAATTTCGCTTGTGATATAGGGTTTGGAAATGGATACAGTTTTCACTGACTTAGTCTTGAGCGGGAAGCATTTATCAAAGCAAGCATTGAAGATGCAAGAGAAGTTACAGCTGTTCACGTTAGGGTTGTCGGAGGCATAGCGCCAGCATTCATTATATTTATTTTTTAAAAGAAGCATGTTGGCGGTGCAGTAGTCTCTGTATTGTATTGAGACTGTTTATAAATGTCAAAAAGCAGGAAGTGATCTGATATATTGTTATAAATAATTCCACTTGCTAGATTGTTGGGAATGTTGTTAGCCCAACTATGATCTATCACAGAGCGGGAGTAGCCGTTACTCCTGTAGTGGGTTTTGGTTAGAGTGACAGTAACAAGAAGGACTAATACTGAGGTGTCGGTTTCTGATTTTTAATAGATCCAAGGTTGAAATCTCCTTATGTGTAGCAAAGTTTCCTATCTGAACTTATGATAGAGATAAGCTCCAAACATTTTATCAAGAGAATTTCTTACATTAGTGGTAGGGGTCTTCTGTAAAGATTACTCCTACTAGGGTATTTCGGTAGTGTCGTAACGTAATTCAGTGAAAACACTCTTCGTGTACTCCTCCTGAACCTTTAATCATCTCTTACAAGTGTTAAACTTGATATCCAACATATAGGGCGACAAACCCACTGTGTCGTGACGTGTTGCGCAGTGTCTATTATTATAATTAAAGTGTTATACAAATGTTCATTATTGTTTAGTAGGTTTGGTCTCTGAACCTCAAGATAAGCACTGATCTAAAAGGTATCTAGATGAATGGGAATACTGCTGATGTTATGGCTAATCAGGAGGAAGGAATGAGGAGTAGTAGAGGCCTAGAACTAAACTCAGGAGAGTCCAGGAGGTAATAGTTACAGTTGGGGTTTGTGTGTAACCCAGTGAGTTTTGTAAAAAGGCATCAGGATCGATATGAGAACGTGTCGACACCATGGAGTAAAGGGGGTGTAACACATCTGATCTAGCGCATCTAAGGGAATGACGCTATATCATCATTGTAGGAACATTGATACTGATTAGGAACAAAAGAAAACTCAGGGGTCACTGAGGGTGAAAAGGGAAGATCTATGAGAGAAGTTATTATTATTATAGTGGGGAGCGGTAACATACTCACAAGTGCTACAACCAACAGAATTCCCTAGCCCCATTAGTTCCTGTTCACCTATAGCAGTAAAGTAGGTACCTGAGGTGTAAATCGAAAGTTGCGAATTCGTATTCAGGACAAGTTGTTGGAGCTTCAATAACTGATGATATAAACCAATGACTCTTCAGGCTATGCCCACTTGACAGGCTTCTACGCTCTTAACTCATGAGACATAAGGCAAGCATGAACCAGCATGCTTCCTGTTTGGCACTGTAAACGCTTTACCTTTCACCTTACAAGGATGTAGGGGAGTGCCCAGTAAATAATAAAAAAAAAAAAACAGGAGTGGGATGACTGGTACTGTTGAGGGTGATTCCCAGATTGATTGAGTGGGAGGTGCGCCTGTCACTCGATTTTGAGGTGCTGGTTTCCACCACAAAGGGTAGACTTGGCCGGCAGGGGAAAACTCCTCAGGTATTGATAGCGACGGTGGCTGGATCCCCTTGAGGAGGGGTTCTCGAGGGGCTTGGTAGGGTAGTACAGAGGTGGGTGAGTGGGCGGGTGTCCACTTGCCCGATCCCTCACAACAAGGGTTTTATGACTGAACGTCACGTGTTTCCCTTGTTTCCTGGCTTCACCAAACTGGTCCATTTCCTGTAGACGGGCTTAGTCGTGCCAGGGCAGAGGTCCTCGTTGACGAAGATGTTGGTGCCTTTCAACTTACTGCGTTGATAAAACACTTTGTCACGATCAGATGGGGATGAGAATTTTGTTATGATGTCGCGGGGGCGGGAGGAGTTGGAATTTCCCGACGCGTTAGACACGGTCTAATTTTACTTCAGGAAGTTGAAAATGGTCATTCAGCAGGCGTAAAATTTTGCGCTGGGATGACTCCCAGTTCTCGTGGATATCTTCAGGGACTCCGGCGATCCTGAGGTTGTTTCGCCGCCCTATTAAATCACATAATCCACCCGGTCTGCTGTTGTCGTTTAGTTCCGTTTTGAGCTTGGAATTCTCCTCATGCAGCAGTTGAACTTGGAGTCTTGAGTGTTCGGTTCTCTTTAGCTTCAACGTTCAACTTTTACTTGTAAGTCACTTATTTCCCCTTGCAGGAATTCCAAGCTTCTCTTAATCTCCACTTAGCTGGTCAGTGAGACGCCGGTCAGCTTCTTCTAGCGTCCTGATGGTCTCCTTATTCATTTGTTGTATGATGTCCTGTATGAGAGTCCGTTGGACTTCCATTATCACATCAGTCAGCTGTTGTTTCGTGAAATTTGAATGTTTGATACTAATAGCCAACTTAGACATTTTGGAGCTAGTGAGGGCTGAGTAGCTGGCAGTAGAGAGACGGTCAAGTTGTGTGGTCAGCTGGTGGCCTGGTGGAACGGTGGGGGAGGGTGAACGGTAGGGGTGGACAGGGACTCAGATTACAAGCCATGGCACTGAGGGGAGTTTGGTGGGCCTAACACCCTTTGGTAGACACAGATTCACCCGTAAATTAACAAATATATCTACTTAGGGGGATGCGGTGATATTGTACTTGTCACGACACTCACTAGTCACTCACGAATCAGATTTCCTGAAATCAAACAGGGTACTCCTGGAAAGACCCTGTTTTTCGACGAAAAACACGGAGCTCCCTCACACACACCTCCCACCACCTATACAACCTACGCCGGTGGGGCGATGTCAGTCATTGGCTGGCCTTGGAGGTGGAAGGACGTTGGATTTGTCAGTGGTGGATTCCTATTCAAATCGGGTTTAGTTGAGTATTATATTCAGTGCTGCTCTGGTGGCCATTAAGGTGTAAAGTGCAATCAATTATTGTGTTGTAAGGTGGTTTATTGTTTATACACGGTGCCAATAGTAGTTGTTTATTCTGGATCATGTTTATTCTTAATCCTCTTATGGAACCTACACACTTAATATGGTATTTTTTTTATTATATTCTATTTAAATCTTTTATAATGTGTATAATTCCAAACCGTCACTCCTGAACTGTTGTGATAAAGAGGGCTTTGAACCCATGTCTAAGGTGTGCTAAGTTGCCATTTTTTTGCCATAATTCCCCTTATTAGTATATTAATCTTTAATGTAATTCAAGTTGAGAAGTTATGGCATAACAGAACATTTAATTGTTTTATCTTTTGATGAAACAGGCATAAGTGACGGTAACTCCTAGTCATGTGATGTCATAACTCCTGTCTCTTCACCTCACACTTACAGGTAGAGGCAGCACATGATCACCTGCCCTAACTACCATCCCCACCTATATTCACATTGTCAGTGGCGGTAAAACTTGTTATGTGAGGTTATAACTCCTGTTACCTCATGTCTGCATTGTTAATATAATGAGCACAACACAGAGGAAAGGATCTCCTGTAGGCTAGCATATAGTTATAATTAACCTATCGTAGCTGCACTTATTTTTAATGTCCTTAGCTATAACTGACATACATTGTTTTCTTTTAAACTTTCCTTCCCCTGTGCATATATGTTTCGTATCACTTAATGCATTGAATGGTGTCATTCCCTATAGATGTGCAAGGGTGGGCGCTCAACTAGTAATTATTTTTTCAATGTGAGATGTTAGGAGTTAACAAATTACAATATGTGGAACAATAAATGTTCTGTTGATAGAGGTGAGAGGTAGGGGAGTGAGTGCAGGAATGCAAAGCTCAACCAACCAGCGCACGGGATGACCTCCTATTCTATAGACCTTGATGTAGTTCACCCCCAAACGTAAAGCTACTTCCCTCAGCTGTCTTTTCAACCCATCAAATTTTACCCTTCGGAAATGTGGAGCTTTAATGCAATTATCCTTACGACTGACATGAACTCTTATTTTGAATCTCACTTCTTTGTGATCGCTGTTAGCGAGCTTGCTCCCTACATCGACATTACTAATGATTTTTTCTCTGTTTGACAGAACCAAATCCAGTATATTAATCCCCAGGTGGAATTTCGGTTATATGTTGGCTTAGGAAACAGTCCTGAGCTGTTTCAAGGTAATCCACTGATTTTGAGTTACCTGTAAGGTCGTAAGTCAGTCCAAACTATTTGACTAAAGTTAAAGTCGCCTATTGTACAGACTTTGCAATGTCTGGAAGCCCTGCGTATTTCATCCCAAATAAGTTGCCCATCAACCCTCTCAAGATTAAGAGGTTTATATATTACTCCTATGATTAATTTTCCCTACCATCGGTTAATTCTATCCAAATTGTTTTTGTATTCAATTCAGTTTTAATATCCTTATTGATTCTACACTTCAAATTATCCCTGACGTAGATTGCTACACTGCCCCCCTTTCTAATCTTCCTATCAGTATGAAATATTTTATAACCTTCAATTTGGTATTCTACAGGTAACTCATGTGAGTCTAAGTTAATGCAGATATCGGTGAGTCTTTATTATATCGGGTTTTCGGTACATACCACCAGCTCTGATTTCATCCATTTTATTTATAATATTTCTACTGTTCGCGTACTAGACATTTAAGTTAGTCGTGATCTGTTGCGTTTTAGGTTTAACTCTCCGACTAATTTTGCTTTATTTTCATTCCTAGAATGATTTTTATATAACCATACGTTATGTATCCCCGTGCCCAGTGTAGTCTCCTCGACCCCCTTTGCGGTTAAAGACTTCAAAGTCTCTTGAACGACAATCTCGAGAGAGCCAATCAGGGTTACCCTAGATAAATGCAACGTATCCCTTGCAAACAGGTAACCTTTTTTGTAGAAGTTGTCAATGAATGGGACTGATATTGTCTCGCAATATCACCAATCAAGACGCTGACACCAACTGCCCTTGACAACCATTCACTGCCAACTCTCCTTCTAGGCAGAACACCTCCTTATGAAGGTGATCCCTCCCTTCGCCCAATTCCTGTTGATAGCGGCCTTGAACTTATCAAGAAGCTCTTCACTCCTACACCGGCCAATATCGTTCCCTCCTGCACTGAGGTAGATAGTGGGTTTTGTTCCCATTGGGCATGATGCTGTTTAATCCTATCTACTAAGTCATTCACCCCAGCTCCTGGCAAACACACTTTGATTCTCCTATTTCTGTCCTTATTTCAAAAAGCACAATCAACGCACCTTTCCTGCGAATCACCAACAATTAAGGATGTCTTACTTTCTTTGTCAGCCTTGTCATAACTGTATGTATTGCCATTCGTCTCAAAGACCTTAAAATGTTAATACACTTAGATGAATTGCTGGCCTTTTACTCCACTAGCCTTGTCGCCCCTCTCTTCACTGCCTTCTACTGGTCTGTGGTGTCGTCATTCACCGACACTCCCCGTTTCACATGTCACTCCTTCAGCCTTGCAATCCTTCCTTCAGCCACACATTTCGTCCCAAACCTTCTCAACCTCACCCTTCAGAGAGGCACAGAGCTGTTCCCAGCAAGGACTAAACATGGCTATACTGTCTGGTAATCCCGGGAGCTAACTTGCTGTGACTGTTCCTCGAGCGAGGTCAGCACTGCTTTGATTGGCTGATAGGTGACGCTTTCTACCTCGAGAGTTGGCATTACAAAAGGGGCAAGAAGAAGACGCCATTATCACTGGCGCCCATGCGTCCTTTATGGCTTTTCCGGCAAATGCCAATGGTGAGACGTGACATTTATAAGTAGAATATTGGTATACGCCAATATCCTGGCGATTACCACCAATATTACTAGGCAGTTATATTCCACCAGCTCCACAATAATAAACCATGCAGTTATATCTGTTCCAGATTAGTGGAAATAAGAGTTATCCCAACCGCTACAACCTTTATGTTCCTGGTGTGGTTGTTTTGGTACCCTGTAACTCTTCTAGTTACTTTATGTGGATTGTTTCACAGTGCCCAATGTTCACACAAACACTATCTGGCTATTCTATTTTAATATAAAGCAAAGCCCATTCTATGGTTTACTTTACAGATCAACCGATAATAAGCAACCGTGTTTTGTCTCTTGTGTATGAGATATAGGGCTTAAATCCACTCAGGGCTGGGCTCTTGGTGATGACCTGTGTAATCAGAGGTGCATGAAGACATGGTAATGTCATCCAACTCGTGAGAAGTAAGTGATAATGTAGGCTTGGTTGCTGTTTATCTAGTTAATTGGGTATTGTAATTTATACATTTGCTAAATGTTGACAGAGGCTACTGAATTCAAAGTTAATAGAAAGGACGTCACAACACCTCAGAAAAAAGATTTGCGGGCTCATTTCCCAGGTCAGATGTGAGAACAGTGTTATCAGCTGCAGTACAGGAATTCAGACTCCCTCCAGTATTAACACTGGACAATTTATGGTTGTACCACCTCCCCACCATCACCACCAGAATGGCAAATAAGCTGACAAGTGGTGGAAATGATAAATTAAAAAAAAACGTTTTCCGTTTTTTACAGTATACGATAACCCGCTTTTAGTGTATAATGGTAACCTAAAGGTTGTGACGCATCACACATCTGTATGATTACATTTTACTTTTGACGGGAGTATTATTTTTAACCACATCTGCTGCTCAATGTGAGGCTACTAATATATATTTTGCGTCTGGTTGTCGTTATAATACATACTTCATGCAATACTATGAAGAAGGTATACTGAGCGAAGCAGTTGAATTTATAACAATCGAGTTAAAGTATACAGGTGTGAACGTGATTTGTATACATGTTGCAATAGCACCAACGCACTAGTATCGGGCTGTAGAACATGTAACAACATAATGTGAAAGACAAATTAATGTATGGCAACAGTGAGTCACAGCCATGAAAGTCACCTTTATTAGCAAGTAAAATAAATAAAACAGTTAATAAATATACAAATATGATTTATTATAGAACTTTGTCATCATGCTGACAGCTTATACATCTTTACAACACTGAATTGAAACTACAAACTATGATCTCTACTCCACAATATTAAAGCCAAACCATACATCTTTGTATTCTAAGTGTCCTCTAATGCATACAACTACAAACACAAGGTTAGTTATACCTCACTAATAACTGCAACTGCATATGTATTAAGTTAAACATTTTAATATATACAAAAATACTAACTATTGTTAATTTACCTATTATACTTAGATAAACTGCTTATCTTCGTGTTAATAAACACATAAGGTAGAACAAGTCACTAATAAACCATTTTGAAGTTGAGTTACTGAAACTCTTGACCTTTACATAAAACAGAATGATGCTCATAGATGACAAATATTAATCACTTCCATTCTCACCAAGTAGCCAAATGTATTATATTTATTTCAGTAATAATATCTTTATGACTGAATACACAAAATAATTCTCATTCATAAAATGATCAGAATGTAATGCCAGATATATTTATTTAAATACAATTAAACAAGTAAGAACGGACATGACTATGAGAAGAGGTGAGGTTATTACACATAGATCCAAGTGTACAGCCGACGCCGCTGAATATCTAAGACTTGATATTTGATACTGTTGATGCCATCAGTGTTAAATCTCTTGCTCCCATCATGTAAGAAGTGAAGCCTGTAAAGATAGATGTTAAAGACTTTGTAATAATTCAAAAATTCAATAATGTTTAGTTTCCAGGTTTAACACTACCAAAAACAAGAAGGCTTCTACACAACTTCCTCTACAATAATAGGATCGCTCAGTATTTTTGTACATATCTTTATTATGACACCTATCTTACTGTCAGTCTTCTTTACTCCTGTCCACATAATCTAGTTTCATCATTCACCTCATGCATCCATATAAACCCCGGGTATCAAAATCCTACAACAAGATTTTTGTAGCACCAGTTAACCCCTTAATTCTTTATCTCTCTCTATATCTACACTTATCTAACCGGTTTAAACATACAATAAAGTCAGTTGAATACAAGTCATTATTTCATTGTTATAAGCATACAATACTGTGATTTGAGTTCTACACAAATCTATAACATAAACTCTACTGAGCCCTGCAATATTACAAGCATACAACACAGATGAAATTATTAATCTTTGTATTTTTACAGATATACATGAATTATGGTACCCGATTATGCATAATAACTCATTCACAATGTATTCATTGGATTTAAAATACTTTCTACGCACCTCTCTGCACTGGGCTTCTCCTTCGTGTGAGTCAACATGGTGAAGCGACCAGTTTCTCTCGGGGAACGAGATATGAAGAAGCCATGGTGTAATAATCTATTTGACATGTCATCGTCTTCTCCTCCCCAGCCCCAGAATTTGTTGCTGAAGCCGTTGACAGTTCGAAAATGATCTATTGTCATACCACGCACACCACCAAATAACATTACATAGGGTAACCTGTAATGAAACCGTAATTCGCAGTTGCTGGCACAACATTACACAATCTGAAATACTGATGTTAAGCTCTATAAAAGGCCCAGTGCCCAGTCTATTCACCACAATACACATACTCACATATAGTTGAATTAAATTTTCATGGAAGACTTTGTATAGTAAACTCTGCTGAATGAATGATCGATGAAAGAGAATTGGATCTAATGAGCATATTGTTTCAAGGTACGAAAATTCAATGAAAAACTTCTCTTTAATTAAAAAAAATTACTTGTGGTTTTGCTCAAATTATAAATTATGGAGTGTGGCTACTCATGCATTGTTATTGGTTGAACGGCTAGCAGGGCTGGTGCACTTGTAGACTGATTTTCTATACTCAGCAAGCAGGCTCACCAGAGATATAGAGTGGAAGGAGTTTGGCCAATAATTCTATATTCTACCGGGATAGCTTACTCCAATGAGCGAACTCTTCACCCCCGTCTGTGACACAGCCAAGCAGCTGCTAAGTACAGTGAGATTCCCCATTATCCAAAACAATTGGTGTCGAGAATTTCCCGGATGAAAGATTTCTGGGTAACGAGACGACTCTCTCAAACCCAGAAAAATCCATATCCCAAGAATTTGTCCAAGTATTGGGAAAAGTTTCTTGGAGTTTTCTGAAAATTTCTTTATTTCAACTGTAGAATTTGCTCCCAGACCCGAAAAAATCTGAGAGAGGATGCAAATTCGTCTCGGATTTTCAGGCCAACACATTATTTCAACCTCAGAATTTGTTCCCAGAGCTGCGAAAAATTGGAGAGTTTCTAGAATGTTTTCAATTTTTTTAAGAAAATGTTCCTGATTTTGTTAGAAAATCATTCACAGACCAGATTTAGAGAAATTTTCCAGAAAATGTTCAAAAAATCTAAATTCCTGGTATTGAAGAGTTCTGCCTAAGAGGAATTCCAGCTAATGGAGATATTACTTAAACAATAGTTGACAGGCAAAAACTTAAGGAGAGAAATGCGCTTTATCGGTGAATGCACATTATTTTACCATCGACAATGGATACAATTACTAGTCAGCTATAAATTATCCCAACAACACCAAAGGAACAGAAACTTGTTTTACTTCAGATTTCCTTAATAAGGTCAGAGAATTGAGTCGTAAACCTACTTCTGTCAATGTTGACTCTACTGTACATTAGTATTTATGTATTTCTTCTTTATTTAATGCATTTAGTATTGATAACGATTCACTCTTCAGAATTAGAACATAAGAACATAAGAATGGAGGAAACTGCAGCGGGCCTATTATTTGCATACTGGGCAATCCCGTTTACACCAACCCTTATTGCTCATATATCCATCCAACCTATGTTTGAAGCTGTTCAGCGTATTCGAGTTAATGATGATATTTGGTAACTTGTTTCACTCATCCACACCTCTATTTCCAAACCAATGTTTACCTATTTCGCGTCTAAATCTAAATTTGTCTAATATAAAACCATTATTTACGAGTTCGCTACCGGTTGGATAGTTTGAGTACCTTTGTTCAATTAATTTTCAATTGTATATTCCTTGATAGAGGAAGAGGTATCCTAGTGCTGTCACTAGGTACCCCTGTACAATGATACCAGAAGCATCTGGCAAGTGTGACAAGTATATACAGTATAGATATTATAAAGGGGCTTACTAAAAGCCCTAAGGAAGGAAGGATGTTCCTGCAACACATAATCAATGTTATTTACATAATATCTGGCCGGTATGGGGAGGATCATCTTGTCTCCGTCAGGGGTCGTGGAGTGGTGGTCAGCAGGCGTCACGGAAGCGTTACCGTATTGGGGACATCTTAGGGAGTGATGGATAAGGGTGCGGCTGTCGGGTCTTCTGTATAATGCACAAGAGCGTTGCTCAGGAGATGCGGGGATACCAATCTCCCAAGCAGAGTCATACCCAATGATGATACGGGCAGCAATCACGTCCTTTTTCACGACCATTTCCACATAGATTCACGAGAGGTTAGGAAGTTTACGGAGGACCTCGTACCAGGTGGAGGCAGTGAGTCCAGGGGATGTAGCTGCTTCCCGCTTCCTTCTGTCTGCGGCAGATTTAGGTCATAAGCTGTAGAGGTGATTTCGAGGGTACTAACGTAGTCAGGTGTAGCCTTGTTTGCAGCCAGTCTTGGCAAGGCCATCTGTTGTCTCATTCCCCAAGATACCGACATGACTGTGTAGCCATGGGAATGTCACAGGACGGCCTGCATCCTGAGGTGTGGATGTAACCCTCGTATTCCGAGAAGGATGAGGTCTTATTTTCCCTGATCCAAATGCGATCAGGCGAGAGCAGACTTGGAATCGCAGCAGACAAACAATGGGCGAAACCATCTGCTTCTTCCTCCAGCGGAAAGGGCAGCAAGGAGGGCTATTAGTTTCAGCCTGAGCGGAGGACGCCCCGTCAAAACTCTGAGAGACAGTTTGATAGGCTCGGGGCATCAGGACGGGAGATGTAGACACCAGCCCTGGCCCGACCTTACCTTGGCGGGTCAACAAAACCATCAGTGTGAAGGACGACCCTACCTGGGGACCAGTGGGCGATCCTGAAGAGGTGGTATTTGCAGAGAGAATAACATGGTTCACGTGGGATTTCGGGAGCAGTCCACCGAGGGCAATTACTTCAGGTTGAAAATCAGCCAGGAAGAGACGAACCAACAGCAGGGGTGACAGCAATAATATCAGGCAGGAGGGTAGTGTTCCTGGAAGGCACCGGATGAGTGACCCTCGCCACTGTCTTCTAGATGGAGGTCGGCCTCGGACGGCAAGTCAAGTTGGCTTGGACATAGTTGCCCCGGGGATCCGTAAAATGGAAACCTTGATAGTTTTAGGTAAAACTCCTGGACACGATCCTGTAAGGGAAAAACCAAGTTCGGTATATAGAGAAGTAGAGCGTGTGTCCACTGAGGAGCTAAGGATGTCTGAGCAGCTTTCCTCTGGATAACCCGAGGACGGTTGGCCAGTAGTCCATTTAATGTTGACGAGGGCAGGGGCAGCTGGCGTAGTCGACACAGGAACAGTTCACCAAAACACTTGTACATGGTGAAATTACGGGGATGGTGGCACCAAGGGCCTGCACATGGTAGAGAGGCCGAGACGCCCGATGGCATATGTCACCGAAGATAGGGGACTTCAGGGGATCGACAGCGTGTGCGGGAGTTACATACACACCCAGGTATTTTGTCTCATTAGCAGTCCAGGGCGTTCCTGATAGAGAAGGGGGTATAGGTACCAAAACGACCGTGCCACATAGCTTTTGTTTTCGTATTAGTTGAAGAGAAACCAGAGTGAATCACACTCTCTGGAGACCAGATCAAGAGCTTCCTGCATGATGAGGTAGTCAGGGGCTTAGGGAGGGAGGACATCGTCGGCATATCCTGTGTAAGGGCGGAAACGATCCTCCGGCTGGTTACCGCTTCTAACTTCAACTTCAGCTCGTTTGCTGGGGTGCGGACGACGATGGGTGGTTGGGGCCGGTGAGAGAACAGCGGCGACTATCTCCGCCACCAGCGGAATTTCAACCCCAGCCGCCATACCGTCAGTATCTAGCTACCCTGCTGTCCGTCAAATTCTGGCTGTGATCTCATCATAGGTCCTGGACTCGTGGGCTGTGTTCACAGACCTTCACCTATCAACTGCCAACTCTTTGGTCATCTACCACTACCGCATACCACGACCATCAGTTCATCACATTCCGTCGGTGCCCCAGCGTTTTCTCCTGCCTTTTCAAGACGTCGCTGAGTGTGGGGTCGAAGTGGACGTTTCATTTACCCTGAGTGTGCATCACCGTGTTCCAGAACCTTTCCCCAGGGCCACTGCGTAAGATATTTGTTCATGGTTTGATTCTATAATTGTTTGATTCCATTAATTGCTGACTCCCCTGCATTGTTCAGTTTACAGCTAAATTGTTGACTCCATTTAGTGTTTGAATCCATTAATTACTTTGACTCCATTATTTGTTTTGATTCCTTTAATTGTTGTTTCCCATTAATTGTTTTGACTCCGTAATTGTGGATGATGTGTATTCAGGTGGTCAGAGTTTTGTGTTATATTTTTATAGTAAAGAGATGCCAATCTCTAACGGTTGTTGTTATTCCTCTGAAAACCGCGGTCCTTGACTTTCCTTTATTAAGATCCTGATTTAGCCTGGTAGGGATTTCTATCCCTAGTCCCAGGCCTTCCATCCTGAGGGACAACTGCAATGCGACCACGGGAGATGCAATGGAGTGCATGAGTGTTAAACAAGGTAGGACGCAGGACTCACCTTGAGGGGTGCCGAGGTTCATTTTCTTGAACAGGGGAGATATAGAGCCTTCAACGCGAACCCTGGCTGAAATCCAGTGAGGTAGGAGGCGATCCATTAGAAAAGAATCTCCTTTAACCCACAACATGATTCAGCTAAAATGAGGGAGCAGGTTGAGCCGTATCAAAGGCTCCCTTGATATCAAGGAAGTGGAGACGGGCAGTCTGATTGCAATAAAGGAAGCAATGGAATGTGCTGTGCTGCGATTTTAGCGCTGAAACCATTGAGGGAATTGTAGGCCGCCTATGGTGTGAAGAAGGCGACGATAAGTATCCCCTCTCCATCATCTTGCAAACACAGGAGGTAAGACTAATGGTTCGATATTTCCCAGGATCTCCCGGTTTGGGGATGGGGATAATAGTAGCATTTTTCCAAGGTAGACGGGAGAACCCCAAGTTCATAAGACATATTGTAGAGAGCAGAGTAGAGGCCGTTAGGAATATTGTACAGGCGTTGAGGACGGAGTAGGTTATCTGATCATCCCCAGGAAATTGTTATCTTTTCTAGGCGGCGAGCACTGTCAAGCTCGAACTGTGGCTGATTGGATGATCAGTGGGGAACTAGAGGAGGTAAGAGCAGCACAAACAACAGGCTCAGACGCATCGATCGAGCCTGCACTGCCTCATTGGATCTGCTTGGTGCCTCTCTGGGAGAAGGCTGTGCCCAGTCCTCCACATTAAAGAGCAGGCGGGGAGGCGGGGGTCAGGGTGGGAGGAGGGGCCTCCGTCAGTACCCCGTATAGCATTAATCGATTCCATACATAAGGGTGACGACTGGAATGATAGAGACCCGTGAGACGATAGCCAGTCCGCCTCACGAATCCGACGACGCTCCTGAGTTGCAATGGAGCACCAATTTTGAAGTCTTCCCAGTCCTCTGGAGAGCGAGACCTCCGGTATGGCGAGTGGAGATCACGGGTTACCTGCCGGAGTAATCTCATGGCAGGGATACGATACCAGTGGTTGAGGTGCTTCTGGGGGTGACGGGGAGGGCGTGGAGGTAGTGCGATTGACAGTCATACACGGCATCAACAAAATCAGTGCTGTAGAGTCAAGGGACTGGGGGACAAAATAGGGAATCCACCCAGGTAGAAAGGTATATTGGGTAAAGGAAGGAACAGCATCTTGTGTGAGACGAAGGCGGGGATCGATAAGGAGCTGATGTAGGGGTAGAGAAGGAGAGCCGAGATGGGTAGTAACGGCAAGATGGTCACTATGCAGAGCAGGCTCGGTGCAGGCGGTAGGAAGAAAGGAGGAAGTATGGCCGTTCAATAGTAAGCCAAAATCAAGGAAACTATGGGGAGGCGAGTAGGATCATTAAGGACAAAAGCGAACATCATATCACATCCCCGTTAAAACTGGGGATAGCGGGTCGTTAAGGGTACATGGCGTGGGATGATCCAGAGGTAAGAGTGGGATATGGCGGCTTTTGATAAAGTCGCCAAGAACTTAATAGTAGAATCCCACATCATGGAGGTCGTAGAGCCTGGGGTCCAGAGAATCACTCTTAAGAATGAACATTGACTACACGAAGGGACCGGTCACCAAAATTAAGGGAGACAAGTAATGGTCAGACAGGGGTCCATGTGAGGTCAGGTGTAGGGAGACGAACAGATGGGATGATTATTCACGCACAAGGGTGAGGCCACGAAACCTGCCCACGGTGCGGGGCGGGTGTAAACAGTATAGCCAGAGGCGGGTGGAGTAGCATCATCTGTGATGTGGTTTCCTGTGGAGGAGAGCAACATCTACTTGATGGGAGAGCACAAACTGGGCGAGGTCTGTCCGGCGAGGTCTAAGTCCTGGATGTTCCATTGGCAAGAAGAGGAGGAACGGCCTCGGTGTGAGATGAGTCCTGTGGGGCTAGACAGAGACTCAGAAGGAGGTACCCAAATTCTGTTGAGAAAAATGGAGGGAGGTGAGGGAGGCGAGGGATGGATCCTCCATCTCGGGAGATGGAAGGCAGATCCTGCAGGAGCTTACAAAGTGCGCCCCTGTTTGGATCAGGTGTCAGAATGAAGTTATTGTTGCCTCTGCAATGTCGCAATTGTTTTAAGCGAGTCGAGTTGGGCAGAGAAGTTGATTTGGCTTGGAGTGGTGATCAGACGGAGAGTGATTGTTTCCATAGAACCAACTTGGTGTACCTGTGCAGGAGCTGGAGGGGGCGGCGAGGATTGTCAGAGGCCAGACTGGGCATGTGTGGTGGTGGTAGCGACGGAGAGGGACGGTGAGGGTTCAGGTGAGTAAGAGGTGGTGGTGCTGTGTAAGGACAGCTGGGGTCCAGGTGGGCAGGAGGAGGTGGTGACTGTGTGGCAGGGCCGGCAACGACCTTGAACATAAGAACATAAGAACATAAGAATGGAGGAAACTGCAGCGGGCCTATTGGCCCATACTGGGCAGTCCCGTTTATACCCAACCCCTATTGCTCATATAAGCATCCAACCTATGTTTGAAGCTATCCAGCGTATTCGAATTAATGCTGATATTTGGTAACTTGTTCCATTCATATCCTACTGTGTTTCCAAACCAGTGTATACTTATTTCACGTCTAAATCTAAATTTGTCTAATTTATAACCATTGTTACGAGTTCGCTCCTGGTTGGATAGTTTGAGTACCTTTGTAATGTCCCCTTTGTTTAACCCTGACTTCCATTTATACACCTCTATCAGGTCGCCCCTCGCTCTACGTCTATCGAGGGAGTGCAAATTAAGATGCTTTAACCTGTCTCTGTACTCAAGGTTCCTGATGCCCGGGATTAATCTTGTCATTCTCCTCTGGATTCTTTCCAAGGCTTCTATATCTATTCTGTAATAAGGTGACCAGAGCTGAACTGCGTAATCCAGGTGAGGTCTCACAAGCGCTAGATATAATTTTAAGATGACCTCACTAGTCTTGTAACTAACACTCCTTTGTATGAACCCAAGTACTTTATTAGCCTTGTTATGAGCAAAAACACATTGTTTACTTGGCTTAACATTCCTACTTATCATTACTCCTAAATCTCTCTCGCAGTTGGATTCCACAATGGCATCGTTGTTCATCTGGTAACTGGTTTCCCTGTTTACATCTCCTATATTGAGTATTCACATTTGTCCACATTGAATTTCATCTGCCATTTTCCGACCATTCGAAAAATTTGGTTAGATCTTCCTGTAGTTTTGCAGTCCTCTTCAGATTTAATTACACGTCCTATTTTAGTGTCATCAGCAAATTTACTTATGTTGCTGTCTATGCCGATATTTGTCGTTTATGTATATAATAAATAATAATGGTCCAAGTACGGCCTTGGGGAACTCCACTAGTGACGTTGTCCAGTGCGATTTAGTGCCGTTTATGCTCACTCGCTGTTTCGTCCCATAACCACGCCCTAATCCATTTAAGGATATTACCATTGATGACATGTGCTTCTACCTTTCTAATTAGTCTTTCGTGGGGGACTCTGTCGAAGGCTTTGCTAAAGACGAGATATACCACATCATAATGCCCCTCGTCCACCGATTCGAAAACTAATGAAAAGAATGATTAGTTAGACATGGACGCCTGCTTGTGAAGCCTGTTGGGAATCATTGATCAACTTGTGCTTCTCCAGGTGGTTTCGAATAGAGTTTGAAATGATTGATTCTATAGAATGCCTACTATTGATATTAGACTGATTGGGCGGTAGTTAGAGGATATAATCTATTTCTTGAAAATCGGTATTACATTTGCTATCCTCCAGGATTCTGGTACTAATCCTGTTTTTAAAGTCATGTTAAACAATTTTGCTAAGGGCATACTAAGCTCTTCCTTACATTCCTTTAATACTCTGGCAAATATCTCATCGGGACCAGGTGACTTATTTGGCTTCAGTTTGTCTAGTTGCTTATTAACATGGTTACTAGTCACTACTATCTCGCTTAATTTGTTTTCTTCACTATCTCTGAATAGAGTCGGTGCCTCGGGTATCATGTTTAAATTTTCGGTGGTGAAAACTGTTGAAAAATATTTATTCAGAGGGAGAGGGAGGGAGGGGAGAAAGGATGGGTGGTAGGGGTGATAGGGGGGATGGTTGAGGAGAGGAGATCAATCAATGGGAAATCCTTGGTGGATGGAAGAGGCGGTGGGGGATAGGAGTGAGGTTTGATTGACAGGGGCTTCGTCAGAGACAAGGGCGGTGGTACAATGTAAGTTTTCCCTGGGCGCGTGCCAGGATGCTGTGGGCAATTGGCATTCCAGGCGTGGTGACTGGTTACGGCATTGACACACCGTGGAATAACTGGGATTTTGTTCTGAATTTTCGATTTGCATTCCACTGTGTCGAGGACCTGCACAGAAACCGCAGGCGACCATCCTCGTGCACTCCCAGGTGCGGTGCCACGATTGGCAACGACCACAGATTTTCGGGGTCCGATAAATCGGTCGAGAGGACAGTTGTGATGGTCC
>NW_024728908.1:0-7842 GCF_018991925.1 Homarus americanus | reverse complement strand
CGCTTTCGTGTAATTCACATCTTCAAGGGCTAAAATAGACGGTACGGTATAGTCTTTAGTTATGAGGTGAAAGAAGATTATTAGGGGTTGAGGGAAAAGTGGTGAAACTGAAATACAGTAGGAGTAGAAAGAATCTGGGCTCAACCAGATCGCTTCATCTTTCCTAGTGGTGTTTTATCTTTGTTCTGCTCCCTTGGGTCGTCAGACCTTTGTATTAATATTGGTTCATTTATATAATGCTGCTTATTATTATTATTTTTTTATTGTTGGAGTTAGTGAGCCCGCCCAGGTCCTTGTGTAACTGGGAGGGTAGTCACATTTTTTTTTTTCTGAAGTGTTAGTTAAGTGTTAGTTGTGTTAGTCTAAAGGTACACTGTATGGAGAGGCCTGCCAGGTTCTTAGTGGAGCTGGTAGGTCACTCATCTTTTATTTTCTCTATTAATGTTTTATGTGTATATTGGGGCAGGAGGTGGTTCAATTACTTCTTCCTGGCTGATGTAGCTGGGAGAGTAATCACATTATTATTATTAGTATTATTAATATATATATATATATATATATATATATATATATATATATATATATATATATATATATATATATATGTATATATATATATATATATATATACTCTATATATTTTTTTTTTTTTTTTTTTTTTTTTTTTTTTTTTTTTTTTGAGGTTAGTGGTCCGCCTTGGGTCCTTGTGTGGCTATGAGATCCCTGACCACTGCTAAGATGTTAGTTCAATGTTAAATGTTAAATGTTAAATGTTAAATATTAGTTATGTTAGTCTAAAGGTACACTGTATGGAGAGGCCTGCCAGGTTCTTGTGGAGCTGGTAGGTCACTCTCATCTTTTATTCTCTCTATTAATGTTTTATATGTATATTGGGGCAGGAGATGGTTCAATTACTTTCTTCCTGGCTGATTTAAACCAACTGTGTTCTTGGAATTCTTCGTTGTCTATATTATTTATCCAGTTTTGATATGTTTCTGTGTTAAGTTCAGTCACTTTTTTCCAAATATTTACAGCTTTGTTGTGTATATCTACATTGATTGCTAAGAGGTTTGCTCTCTTGTGTAGCTGTTCATTATTGATGTGGTCTGTATATTTTATGTTATATATAAATCTGAGGGCTATATTTTGTACTGTTTGTAACCTTTTAATGCACGTTTTACTAAGGGTGTTCAATGGGATGGGTGGGTAGTCCATAATTGATTTGACAAGGGCAATATAAATCTTTCTTTTGTTATTAATGCTAAGGTTCTTAAAGCGTTTTATTTTTGATAATCTTATTCTTGCCTGTCGTTCTTTATCTTTTAAGTATGTTATATATCCTCTTTTTGTTAGTTTTAATCCAAGCATCCTACCTTCAGTGTCGTATGGGTATAGTTCCTGGTCGACTATTACTGGACTTGTTTTAATCTTGGCTATTGGTATTATCTTGAATTTGTTCTTATTTGTCCTGATTTTCCATTTTTTCTCAAAATCATTTATGTTTTTTATCGCTCTTACCGTGTAGAGTGCCATAAATTGGGTTGATTTTCCTGGGTATGATACTATTTGAGTAATATCATCAGCAAACATTACATATTCGCTAAAGGGGGTAGGTTGAGGTGTGTCTGAAGTATAAATTGTATATAGTGTTGGAGAAAGGCATCCTCCTTGAGGTACTCCACTCTCAAGATTAAACATAGTTCCCAAAAAGTTTCCAATTTGAATTTGTGCTCTCCTATCATCTAAATAGTTACACAATATTCTTAGCAAGTATTCGTTAAGTCCCAGTTTTAATATTTTATATTTCAAGCCTAAATGCCAAACTTTATCAAAAGCCTTAGAAACATCCCTTAAAATTATATTGATCTGGTTACCCTTGCTTTTTTCTATTGCAATTATTTCCGTTACTATAGCTATTGCAGTTAGGGTATTTCTATTGGGCATAAATCCATGTTGTCTGTTGTTAGTTTTCCCATGTTGTGTTAAAAAGGCTATAAGTCTTGTATTTAATATTTTTTCCAATAGTTCCCAGTAATTTCTAATAAAGATATTGGCCTGTAGTTTAATATTTCCTTATTGTCCTTACCCTCTTTAGGAATAAATATCATTTTAGCATATTTTAGTTTGTCTGGAAAGTAACCAGTTATTAAGCATGCGTTATAAATGTTTAATAGTGTATTTAAAATGTTTTCAGGTAGAGAGAGTAATACAAATCAAAGTGTATATATACAGAGGAGGGTGAGACCAGGTCCACAATGGTCAGGTATTAGGTAATGACCCTACTAATCTTTAAATAGCACACAACGGTTGGTGGTCAGGTCAGATGGTCAAGTGACCCGGCCTTCTCACCTGATCACAAATCTTCTTAATTACAAAATTGTCCAGCTTGTACATGCCGTTACTCAAATTCATGTTGAATGCTTCGGTATGTTTAATAAGACTAGATTCTATGATGTTCCTACTATCAATTGAATTACATGGTAATATTGAGGAGGCATTATCCCAGTCAATGCAATGCTTGTTATCCCTCAAATGAACAAACAGAGCATTGGATTCCTGGCCTGTCCTAACACTGTATTTGTGTTGTTTAATTCTAGTTGCAAGATCTTTACCTGTCTGGCCTAAGTAAAACATATTACATTCCTTGGAAGGAACTTTATAAATGCAACCAATTGTGTTGTTGGGGAGTTCTTGATTAACATTTGTTTAACAGTGCATGAGTTTTTAAATGCCACATTGACGTTCCAGGTTTTTAGCTGTGCAGGAATGTGTGAGAAATTTTTGTGAAATGGTAATATTAAGATATTCTTATGGTCATGGGTGGGCTTGGGATCAGTTCTATAAAAAGTTTTCTTAGTAATGTTTAAGCATTTGTCTATGAAAGATCTAGGGTATTTAAGGTTTGAGCCAATATTATATATATATTTGTATTCCTCATCGATGAATTCCGGACTGAAAATTTTCAAGGCACGTAAAAACATTGTTGAAAATACTGACTGTTTGACTTTATTATGGTGGGCAGAATAATAATGAATGTATGAACACACATTAGTTGGTTTTCTATAAATACTGAACTTAAAAGTGTTACCTATTCTGTGTATCAGACAGTCTAGGAATGGCAATTTACAGTCATGCTCTAATTCGTGTTTTCTTCTTTCCTTGTGGTTATCAGCATATATATATATATATATATATATATATATATATATATATATATATATATATATATATATATATATATATATATATATATATATATATATATATATATATAACATATTAGTGCTGTAAGGGTGATCGTGTTAACCTATGTTCTATTTTATGATGTACAGTTGTGGACAAAATTCCCCAAACAGTTGGTAATATCTGCTTTTCATTACATTGTATATCGGAACTACAGATTGAAAATAACACTCCTTAATACAGAGACAAATTCGAGAAAATACGTCAAATTTCCATTCTCCATCACCTAATGATCTTCAAGTACTCACACATTAGATAATGTCACGTGTCCGGGGATTTATGTCGGCAACTGTACATTCGAATTTGTGTGTTGATATATGGGAATGTTTTAAAGTAGTTGAATTTATTTGTGTTTACTGCCGTCTGGAGAGAGAACAATAGCAGTGATTATTTTAGGTCCGTAGTAGACTGTTCGACAATACTGTATGTTTGTGTGTGTCTGTTGGTTTATTAGTCCGTCCTCGAGTCTGTTGGTTTATTAGTCCGTCCTCCAGTCTGTTGGTTTATTAGTCCGTCCTCGAGTCTGTTGGTTTATTAGTCCGTCCTCCAGTCTGTTGGTTTATTAGTCCGTCCTCCAGTCTGTTGGTTTATTAGTCCGTCCTCCAGTCTGTTGGTTTATTAGTCCGTCCGTGGGTCTGTTGGTTGATCAGTCCGTTCCTGTCTATATTAGTTTATCAGTCTGTCCGTGTATCTGTCTGTGTTTCCTATCAGATCGTCTGTTCGTCTGTCGATGTATCAGTCCGTCCGTTTGTCTCTCCGTGTATTAGTCCGTCCGTGTGTCTGTCCGTGTATCAATCCGTCCATAGTATGCTGTCAAATCGAGGACTCAAACAGTCGTAATTTTCTAACTGTGATCTTTGTAGGTGAATGTGTGTCTCAACAAAACCACTGAAGAAGTGGATAATGAGGCTATTCCGTCGGTTCTTCTTTGGAACTGGTGTGGCCCGACGGGGAGATTAGTGGTCTCCTCCTCCGCTATTTCTTGTTCCTCCTTCCTTGCTCTTTATGTTGTTGTTGTTGCTGTCGTTGTTGTTGTTCTCCTTAAATCTTTTTCTTTCTCTTGTATTTCTTTCTTTCTTTCTTTCTTTCTTTCTCTCTTTTAAATTGTGCACACTCAATTTTTCCCCGGTAAAAACCACTGCACTGCACTTTTGCGGAAGGCTTATGACAGGAACATAAGAGTTGAATTAAAACTTGAGTTTTCCAACAAAAATAACTTTAATCACCTTTGGAAGAAAATTGAACATATCGCTTAAAATGTTCACGCCGGACAATATGCTCCCTGCCAGCCAATTTTCCCAAGGCACGGTAAATGTGGCCTCCAAACACGGTGCGCACGCAATTTACTGAATTATGTCGAGTTTCTAATATATTAGCTAGATAATAACTTAATTACTTATTTATTTATTTATTTATTTATTTATTTATTTATTTATTTATTTACGGGCATATTTATGTACGAATATACTTATTTACTTATACTGCTTGCTACTTACGCACTCACTTAAGCACTTTATTGTTTGTGTACAACTCTACGAGATAATTAGAATCAGTGATACAAGATTTTGTTTTAGGTAGCACTTAAACATGTAGTTTATGTATACATTATAAGTTCAATAATGGTGTGTTAAGAAAGTGCTTCCTCACCATCAGATGCGGTGGATGTCGCGGAGAAAATATTGCATAAGGAAAATAAATTGCAGTTTGTCACAGTATCTCACCTGCTCTTGTAAACTTAATAAGAGTAACGTTGAAATGTACAAGTAACAATTAATTACCTATAAATATTATTTTTTCCTTCAGCTAATTGTGATATTTTTTGTGTTTTGCAGGTACGGTGTTTGGCCAGACAGCAACAGGTAATGGTTCTAAATTAAGGGTTATGTGTCTTCGCCTGGGGTAGTGGAGGATATACCAGGGTGCGGGTTGTAAGAACCAAGGGCCTGCCTAGCCAGGTGGTCGCCAGGAGAGGGTGTTCATAGGTCATGGTGCAGGGTGTGATAAAGAGTCCCGGGAACCACATACGTGGTTATATTCCAGGCAGTTGTTGTGTGACAACTACAGTATGTGTCTCTGCCATCAGTAATTCCCTTATGTTTGAAACAACTTTGTATTTTTTCGATAGAAAATGAAGTAGTAAACAGTGATAGGATAAAGAGAGGATGATACGTAAAACAAACTATGACCGTCTTGTAGAATATAGAAACAGCGGGAAGTTCGGTTGTGTAGAGTTAAATAAAATAAAATAAATTTTCATTTGTTGTATATAAGACAGTTAGGCTTACCGAGACTATAAATTGCATAAAATTCCATTTCCCTGGCAAAGAAAATTATCTTCCTCGTGGGGTTTACGCAAGAGATAAAGGAGAAAAAATAAGCCAACTGTCAGTTTGTTTATCATTCACTAAGTCATGTTGAATAAATACTTTACATTAATCATAGATACAAATGTAACTTATATGAAGTTATCATGGAAAAATAATAATTTTCTTAGATTAATATAACTCGCACAATAAGAACCCGTCGATCTACCCCCCCCCAGCCACGACTGGTGACCCAAGACGACATAGAAGTCACAATTCCTCTACATCAGGAGGGAAAAATATTGCTTATTGGCCTCGTCTGAGAGCCCCAGATCAGGCAGCTTTGTGCCAGAGATGGAGACCATAGTTCAGTTCGTTCTCGTGGCGTCGCGTTCACAACTCTGACACACGAACGTGCAGAGGAACATATGACCAGACAGAGCAACAGATGGACTCATTGAGGGGTGCATGGACGGGCAGACATACAGAGGAATGGAGTGACGGACATACACAGGGAGGAACAAGATGAACGTACAGACAGATGGACACACAACACTCCTAGGACCCTTCAGCTAAGCGGTGGCCGGGAGACAATAAACATGTAAACAACAGTACATATCGCCTTCATAGCTCAACAGTCAGATGCTGGACCCCTAAAAACCTCCCTTCCGTAAGAGTAGTTTTAGTTTTATTACATCTCGTAGAGTTCTCTGTGTATCTGTTAAACGACTGAGAAATCTGGATTGTAGGATGGGGCCGGGGGAGGAGGGGTGGAGGGACCGGGTAGGAGGGCCAGGGGGAGGAGCCGCGGAGGAGGGGTTACTGCCAGTCCCCAGTGTAAGGGCAACGAGAAAACTTTTATTGTGAGGCGGAACTTGTTACTGCGTCCGGGATCCTACATGATGAGTGTACTGGGTTTTGGAAATGATGTCTTTGGGAGGTTATAGAAGGAGAGAGAGAGTATATCACACACACACACAAACACACACACACAACACACACACACACACACACAATAATAATAATATCAATAATATCAATAATAACACACACACACACTCACTGACTCACTCATCGACTCACACACAAACACACACACACACACACAACACATCATCATGTCATCATCACACCTCAATTCACTCACTTAATTTTTACTCCTTGAATTCTCAATTTCACCTCACTTACACACACACACACACACACACACACACACACACATGTACTTAGTCAACAATACACAGACAGACAAACAGATTAATGATAGAAAACAAGAGAGACAGACACAGGACCACCATAAGGGGAGCGACAAGTACCGTCCAGCGCGTGGTTAGGCTGAGGTGCTTCTTGGCTGTCGGAAGTGGTGGATATCAGTGTCAGCTCCGGGACTCATGGTGACTTGTATCCGAGGGAGGGGAAGTGGCAGCAGAAGTGTATCCTGAGGAAGTCGTAGCAGAAGTTTGTCCAAAATGTAGCACAGCAGAAGTATGTCCTGAGGATGGGGAAGTGACAGCAGAAGTATGTCCTGAGGATGGGGAAGTGACCGCATAAGTATGTCCTGAGGATGGGGAAGTGGCAGCATAAGTATGTCCTGAGGATGGGGAAGTGACAGCAGAAGTATGTCCTGAGGATGGGGAAGTGACAGCAGAAGTATGTCCTGAGGATGGGGAAGTGACAGCAGAAGTATGTCCTGAGGAAGGGGAAGTGACCGCAGAAACAATCCCGAGGGAGGGGAAATAGAAGTACCTGTATAAGGGTGACTGGTTAAAGGGGTAGACTGTGTGAAGGGAAGTAGACATTAAGAGAATAAGGGGAAGGTTGTCGAGGATGGGAGGGGATACTCATGAGCGTCTCCCCTCTTGCCTTTTTCCCCTCAGCCCAGTATGCTAATGAGCAGTTTGGATGGTCGTCTCGGGGTAGTTATGAGGTCATTATGTTACCTCTAATTCCCCCGCTATGTTGACAGGGACATATGTGGACGGGGGGTTTTCTGCGTATACACCCGTCTTGGCTGTCAGTGTCGTCTCGGGGTATTTTTGGCTTCTTTGGATCTGACAATACAGGTATAGGCACACGGGTACAGGTACAGGCACACGGGTACAGGTACAGGCACACGGGTACAGGTATAGGGACACAGGTACAGGTATAGGTGTAGGCACACAGGTACAGGTATAGGCGTACAGGTATATTCACACAGGTACAGGTATAGGTACACAGGTACAGGTATAGGTACATAGGTGCAGGTATAGGCATACAGGTATAGGCACACGGGTACAGGTACAGGTATAGGCACACA
>NW_024728907.1:0-11144 GCF_018991925.1 Homarus americanus | reverse complement strand
GGCTACAATGTTGATATTTTGGTCTGTTTTTTAGTGATTATTTTTTTTTAACTGAATATTAACTTTCTGAACTGGAAATGTATAAGCAAAGATGGTATTAATATGGCGTCGATGTTGTTCCATACCTAAATATTGTATTGTTTAATTTTAGGAAGTTTAATTTATTAGCTTTTGAGAATCGGATTTGAGTTTTTGTCTTTGTGTGTATTACTGTGATGGTGCATACTTTCCTCTACAGTGAAAAAAATATCTTGACATTTACAGGTTTAACTTTCGTAGAAGGCGTTTGTAATGTGGCTTTTTATGGAATTTATTGAAGATTGTGTGAAAAATATTTCTAAGGTTTGTGTCGTGAATTTACATCAGGTTCGGTTGCTTGTTTGGAGTTAATTACCTATGTGGGTGATACACTTCTCAGGGTGTAAGGCCTAGAGTAGAAAGTCTTTGGACCTTACCTGGGGTTGAAAGACTTTAGCAGGTGGGCGTCTTAGGTGTGAAACTTTAATTACAGTAATAAAATAATCTCTAAAGCATTCCTTGCGTGGCGCTATTATTGGAGGTTATTGTAAAACTCTTTAAAATTCCTGGGTTTGATTTAGTATTTGCGACTTGTTTTGCATTATCTTGATAACGACAGCTGCAGAACATAATCCGGTGTATAAGTAGTGAGGGTTATCTACCTAAATGAGTTAGAATGTGAGTTGGGGGCAAAAAAGTTGGATATATTGAGGATCATCAGTTGACCGTTTATACTCAATATTGTTTTAATGGTATTTTAGGCGTTGGAAAATGTAAACGATATGGCCATTGGGTGACACACTTGACGAAGTAAACATTGAGAACGAACACACACACACACACAGTTTACATTGTACTGGACTATCTGATACCTGATTGGTGGTTTTCTTATCTCCTATTTCTACCTTGCTGTATGCTGATATGATATATATGGAATTTAAAGTCTATTTAAGATATGCTCCCATCTATCTTAAAGAGCTTATGCTAGGTTGGTCTGATATGCTCCTCAAAGGCTATGCTGATATACTCTTGTCATCTGATATGCCATTATGTTCATATCACTCTAAAGGATATACTAATATGTTCTGATATGTTGGTATGGTTCTGTCTCTCAGAGGGTGTGCTGATGTACTATAAGAGCATATGGGGTATGCTGATATACTGGGTTATGTAGCTAGGCTCATATCTCTCTTACAGGGTTGCTAATATACCCTGATATGCTTGCATCTATCTCTGAGCTTATACTGGTTGACTGTAATGACATAAGAGATATGCTGGTATGCTTCTAAGGGAATATGTTAACATACTCTAATAATAATTTGAAATGAGGTTAGCTATACCTTAGATTCAGGGGATATACTGATATGATATGAATTAACCTAGAAGTATACTGATATGTTCTCAAGGCATTCAGGGATCTGTTAGTATGCTTCGACATACTTTCGGAACAAGGTAAACTGGACCTTCAGAAGATAGGGTGATATGCTGACATATTCTGATGGATCTAAGAGAGAGTGGAAGACTATGAGAGCTAGTTAATATACTCAGGTATGTTGATATCCCTTCATGGCACTTGGGATATATGGTAATATACTCCGATGTGTCTCTTTGGATATACTGATATGCCACTAATGGGTCCCCAGAAAGCAGGAGACAAGTTGATCTGCTTCGAGGACACTAATCTGTATAATGATTTTTCCCTGACTGTTAAGAAGTATACTGGTATATTTCAAATGTTGCTTAGTATTATAGTATACTTTGGGCTGTTCTGAACATATTTCACAGCTGATTTTCAGAAATATATGCTGCTGTCACTGGCTTGTTTATTCCGGAGACATTGATTATACTTTGAGTATGTTGATATGCTTTGTTACCAATCAAGGAATATGCTGATATGTTCTGACACTTCTCAGTGATTACCCTGATATACTTAGATACCTGACAGTATTTATTGGAGTATAGTGTCCTATACTCTGATGTCATTCTAGTGATATGCTGATGAGCTGACATACCGCTTTATGTAACTGTGATATATTGAATCATATACATCCATTCCTCACGCTTAATATATATGATATTCTAAACAATGCTGATATTATTTATATTATACCCTGATTATATACTAACATACTACAGTGTCATTTATAGTGTATGATATTAAACATTCGGGGGTATACTTTGAGGTTATTTAGAGAATATGATGGCAAACGGTGATATACTCTGATGCCATATTTGGTATACACAGATATATTGATATAATTTATATAATATACCGATAGATATAACTAAATATCTGTAAAGTAAATCCTGTACTTTTTGATATACCATTCAGGGTGAAGGTATGCTAATATACCACGATAGCACCCGTCTCTCAGCGCTAATATACCCTGATGGCACACTTAACATCCTGGCGCCGGTCGTGGGGTATACTGATATGCTAAAGTCTTCTTCATCTTCTAATATCTCGACTTCAGCTTCGTAAACTGTGATTACTTAAACGTATTTAACGCTCGTTTACGTAACTTTTTTGTAGAATAAATGAATGTATATCCGGGGTTCTTCTGTTTCTTTGTCCATCTGATGTTTGCGTCCATGTTGAGAACCACTTAGCAGGGCTCGCATTTTCCCATAATGTGTTACCTCAAGTTCCATAATTTGCACTTAGTGAAGCCACGATATCCCGCGTTATGTTGCCCGTCTTACTTCCTTCTGGGTTATGTGTCTTAAGTTGGTGAAAAAATTAAATTAAGGCTGAATTATTGTTAAATGTTAAGGTATTATAGTACTTGTCTGTCGTGTTGTTAATATAACATAGTTTCACCAGCAGTATGTACTCAAGAGCTTATTAACATCGTTGACGAGTCAGAGCCGCAACATTGAACCAATCTATATGAACATTAACACAAAAAATAAATTGTTACATTACATCGACTATCAAGACATAACTTACAATACAAATTAATAAATAATTGTACCAGGCAGATAAAAATATTAGTTACAAAAATTATGAAAATAGTCTTAATGTTCACGCCAGAACTTACCCCATAACAAAAGCCATACAACATTTTCCCAGTTAAGACTTCGTTAAATACAATCTCAAACTCCTTCTCAGAAACTGTGTGTTGGTGGTGTGCCACGTGTGGTGTGTGTGTGTGTGACAGCACCTTTGATTTATACAAATATTCACCCAAATGAATAACACCAAGTAATTCACCATGTTATTCACGACTCTTAGATCACTTGGCTTGCGTCTCTCAAAAGGTCGAGCCAGGGTCAGCTGATTCAGTAAACACCGCTCACATTAATAGGGACCTGCCACACTTTGCCATAAACAGATAAATTGTACCGAGAATTTTCCCCCCACACACTCATCATTGTCACTTTATGTAACTTGCTGACAAAACCCATGACCCTTCAGGCCTTTTACGCCCTTAATGCATGAGTCATAAAGGCAAGCATGAACTCCGCATGCTTCCCAGTTGGGCACTGTAAACGCTTCTGCGCTTCACCTTGCACAGGATGTAAGGGGGTGCCCAATAAACTAGCCCCCTCGTGGGCAATCTGTAATCACTACCACTGTCTCGCGGCCCAGAGTAGTAGTTGGACATATCACTAGACAGGGAAATTCACACTTAACACAAGTGTTATCTCAAGATCATATTCACAACACTTCCCTGGACAGAATTCATAATTTATTTTCTCATATTACATTCTGTGTGTATACCTGCTACTAGATAAACAGAAAATGCCAAGAAGTGTTTACATCAAGCGCTGCCACTTAAGAGTTCCAAGAACTAAATTAAAACAATTAGTGTGTGTGTGTGCATGGTGTGAGTGTGCATGGTGTGTGTGTGTGTGAGTGTGCATGGTGTGTGTGTGTGCATTGCGTGTGTGTGTGTGTGTGTATATGGTGTGTGTTTGTTTGTTTGTATGGTGTGTGCATGGTGTGTGTGTGTGTGTGTGTGTATGTGTGTATGGTGTGTGTATGTGTATGGTGTGTGTATGTTATGGTGTGTGTGTGTGTGTGTGTGTGTGTATGTGTGTGTATGGTTTGTGCATGTACGGTGTGTGTATGGGTGTGTGTGATTGTGCATGGTGAGTGTGTGACTGTGTATGGGGTGAGTGTGTGTGTGTGTGTGTGTTTCCATTGCCATGAGGATATCATACAATTCTTAAAGCACTGGTCACATGGGCGCATTTTTTTTCAGCAATTTCTTGCCGGAAAGTTATTTCGAGCAATTTTCGAGAAATTCGAGCAAGTTTTTGAAGCATTTTTATTGACAATCGTGATAGTCAATTTCTTGACTATTTCGAGCAAGATTATCGGTTCAAAACCCGGTTAATACCATATTTAATGACACGAAGCTTATTTATCGAGTATTTACCTTGGCTATATATAACATAGATCAATAACATTATGTATAAAATGCACAAACAGTTTTTACGACACACTGAGTTTATTATTTGGGTGGTGTTTTGGCGTGTTTGTTTACAAAACACAAGCCCATACAGCCGGTCATTCTCCACACACTAACAACCCTCCCTACTGTAACTACGATAGTTGAACCAGTCTATATTAAACACTCGTTCCTCCTCCTCGCCAGCCACTTACGATTCCCCAATAGTTTTTCTTCGCTTTCTCTCATTTCTTTTTAATAATAACAATAATACCAAGGATAGCTGCTGCGTCGTCTGCATTGTTGTTGTGATGTTCCGTCTCCCTTCTACTCGCACAGCGGCGTTAACTTTTTTTTCTTGCTGTAGTAACTGAACCAAGAGCCACTCGTGTGACCACATTTGGAAGAAATTACTCGTAATTTCTTGCTCCAAAGTAATTGCTCATCAAAGGGATCGTGTGACCGTAACTTAAGTCACCCTTTAAGAAAAACTGTAAATACTGATTCACAAAACTTAAGGATAATTTCTGACTTGGAACCATCGGTGTAATGCAGAAAACAGTTATTGTATTCTAAAACCTACCCAAGAAATCTTTTACCCACTTACGATATAATTCTTTTCTATTCCATCAATAGATGTTATTTTACTTTTTTATACGTATTTTTATTTTAGTAATTTATAAACTATTTTCTTTATATACTTCATTACCTTTTAGTGTAATGAAGAGAATGAATTACAGAAGGTTTTTATAATTATATTGCGAACAATATTTTTCCTCGCAATAAATAAACAATGACGATGATCTTGTTTACAATATGGAGCTTGATGTCTTACTCCATATTCGTTTATTACATTTTCTGCCATACCCGACTGTTCTTTTCTTTCTTGTGGTGAAGGTTTTTGACAATTGATATATATATAAAGTTGAGTTAAGAATAATGACTCTGATATTATAGCCATTAGGTCCTGAATAATAAGAGGTGTCTAAGTGAACAAATGTATGATGTCTTCAATTACCAGCGTAGTGTGGGGTAACAGTGGGGGTAGAAGCGAAGGGTAGGAGTGAAGGGTGGGAGTAAGGCGTGGGAGTAAGGGTGGGAGTAAGGGGTGGGAGTAAGGGGTAGGAGTAAGGGGTGGGAGTAAGGGGTGGGAGTAAGGGGTGGGAGTAAGGGGTGGGAGTAAGGCGTGGGAGTAAGGGTGGGAGTAAGGGGTGGGAGTAAGGGGTAGGAGTAAGGGGTAGGAGTGGGGGTGGGAGTAAGGGGGTGGGAGTAAGTGGTGGGAGTAAGGGGTGGGAGTAAGGCATGGGAGTAAGGCGTGGGAGTAAGGGTGGGAGTTAGGGGTGTGAGTAAGGGGTGGGAGTAAGGGGTAGGAGTAAGGGGTGGGAGTAAGGGGTGGGAGTAAGGGGTGGGAGTAAGGGGTGGGAGTGGGGTTAGAATGGGGTGGGAGTAAGTGGTGGGAGTAAAATTTAGAATGGAAAGCATGGGAGTAGGTGTGGAATTAGGGTGGGAGTTAGAGGTGTGAGTGGGGTGGGGTAAGGGGTTGGGAATGAGGAGTGCTGGGAGTGGGGTGGGGAGTGGGGTGGGGGTAAGGCGTGGAATTAAGAGGTGGGAATAAGGGTGGGGTGCAGTGGGGTGGGAGTGGGGTGGGAGCCAAGGGTGGGAGTGAGGGGTGAGGTAGGCTGGAAGTAGAGGTGGGATTAAAGGGTGGGATTAGGGGTCGGAGTGAGGTGGAGTAGGGGTGGGAATTAAGGGGTGGCAGTAGGGGTGTAGTGGGGGTGGGAGTAAGGGGTGGGGAGCAAGGTGCGATGGGGTGGAAACAGGGGTGGAAGCAAGGGTGGGGAGTAAGGGTTATGAGTAAGTGGTAGGAGTAAATTAGTGGGCCAAGGGGTAGAAGTAAAGGGGTAGAAAGTGAGGGTAGGGTAAGGGGTAAGTGAGGTGAGAGAATTGGAGACAAGGGAATTTAGAATGAGGTGGGGAATAAGAATTGGGATTAAGGGGTGGGAATTTTCACAAATGATTAATATTCCCATTCACCAATACTTTATTATATCAGAGAACAGTGCAGAGATAAGCTGGCCAATGAGCGATGGTCAAAGATAATACAGATTTAATACTGGATTGATAAGTACAGCTATAGTGATTTGTTTCATGTTACAGTAATAATAAACTTTATCAAATGTTATAACTACCAAAGTGTTATTTTCGTGATCGATACCCTGCTGCCAGGATTATAACATCGTTTAAAAGTTCAGTAAAATATCATGCAGATTAAAACCTAACCTAGTGTATCGTAACCTAACTTAGCCTTTCCTAAGCTAACTTAGACTATCCTAAACTAGCCTAACCTATCCTAATCACACCAAACCTAACCTATCCTAAATTTATATATCATCAACAGATTTATAGATATGTTGGAGAAATAATTATCAAAAGTTTGTTGTCTCTGCAAATGTATTTTTAAAAAAAGAAAATGAAATTAAAACTTTCTAGAGAACTCAATTGCGTCATGAGCGTTGCGGCTTGGTTCGGTTAGGTAACATTAGGTTAGGTTAGATAAGGTAAGGTAAGATTTGGTAAGGTGAGGTAGTGTTAGGGTTAAATACATTTTACTAATTTTGCATCAAAATAATCACGACTGAAGGTATCGGATAAAAACCTCTGAATATAATTCTTTTTCTGAGAAAAAAATTTCTTTACCACTTATTTTTTGCCCCACTTTTTTTATTAAGTTTGATGAACTTAGATTAGATTAGGTATTATTTAACTCTGAGTCATGGGTACTTATTGGATACTTGGCAGAATAACTTGTTATAACTTGGTCCTAACAAAGGCGGAGTCTAAGCAAAAATGTTCACTTGACCTCATATTTGGATTTCATTGCTGAAGGATATTTACAGCTATACCACATTAATAAGGTCTATCTGCAAGTTTATTCAGTCATAAAAAAAAATATACCCTAAATGTGGACAATAAAAATCTTCTATTTTGGTACAAATTACTTGAAAAGTTGTAAGAAGACAAAAGCTGCATCTCTTCCATAAAGCGAGAAATAGAACAGCCAAGCCTCTTCTTGTCGTAAAAAAAACTAATATTGTATTTTAGTATGTTGATGTACAAAACATTTTCTTCATTATTCTATGATAAAACAAGTCTAACAAGCATTATTAAAACATATATTATTAATTTTTTTTCATGCAATCCAGAAATAGCGACTACTATATCCAGGTTGATGGTGTTGAGGTCCTGTAAGTTACAGGCTAGATTACGAGCTCACTTACGGAGTTCGATGCCAAATATTTGTTTTGAGAATCCCGATCGGAGACTGTAAGTCCAGTTACTTGGTAAACAAGTAGATACAGTGAAATAAACTGCTGTACCTAAATATTATGTAACTCAAAATATATTCCCAAAACAGCACGTTTACAGATGAAAATAAAACAAAGCATAAATAATACAAACAAAATCAATTAATATGTTTTTTATTACAGTATTTTTAAATATCAGAAGCGTAGGTTCAGCGCTTCTTTTGTGTCTTTTTCCCGGTGAAGATGTAGTCTCCCCATGGCAGGTACTGGTCCTTTTGTACACGGCAGAAAGTGGTAGTTTCCTTCTTCTTCCTGTTGTTTTGGGTCTTGTTGTTTTGGGTCTTAGTGTGTTTTGTGGTCTGCAGTTTGTTAGATCGGGGGCCCTTCTCCTTCATCTGGCAAGGCTTCACCTCCACCTTAGTCACCTTCGATACAGTGCGTCGGAACACCATTGTGATGTACTGACACTAACAACTCTCTCACTGAGGTCAAATCAAAATTTGACCATACAGAAAGAATTACGGTTTAATAAGGTTGGAATTTAAAGAAATTGACAACAAAATAAAGCTCTGTTTATCACTATAGTAAAGAGGGATGGTGTTTGTAAAGATGATGGATGGTGTTATAATATGTAGTGATGATGGTTGGTGTTATATGTAGTGATGCTGGATGGTGTTATATGTAGTGATGATGGATAGAGTTATATGTAGTGATGATGGATGATGTTATATGTAGTGATGATGGGTGGTGTTATATGTAGTGATGTTGGATGGTGTTATATGTAGTGATGATGGATGATATTATATGTAGTGATGATAGGATGGTTCTATATGTAGTGATGATGGATAGTGTTATATGTAGTGATGATGGATGATGTTATATGTAGTGATGATAGGTTGGTTTTATATTTAGTGATGATGGATGGTGTTATATGTAGTGATGATGGATGGAGTTATATGTAGTGATGATGGATGATGTTATATGTAGTGATGATGGTTGGTGTTATATGTAATGATGTCGGATGGTGTTATATGTCGTGATGGATGGTTCTATATGTAGTGATGGTGGATGGTGTTATATGTAGTGATTATGGATCGTGTTATATGTAGTGATGATGGATAGTATTATATGTAGTGATGATGATGGATGGTGTTATAAGTAGTGATGATGGATGTTATATGTAGTGATGAAGGATGGTGTTAGTGATGGATGGTGTTATATGTAGTGATGATGGATCATGTTATATGTAGTGATGATGGATAGTGTTATATGTAGTGATGATGATGGATGGTGTTATAAGTAGTGATGATGGATGTTATATGTAGTGATGAAGGATGGTGTTAGTGAAGATTGTGAAGTGAGATGTAGTGAAGATTGTGAAGTGAGATGTAGTGAAGATTGTGAAGTCAGATGTGGTGAAGATTTTGAAGTGAGATGTAGTGAAGATTGTGAAGTGAGATGTAGTGAAGATTGTGAAGTGAGATGTAATGAAGATTGTGAAGTGAGATGTAGTGAAGATTGTGAAGTGAGATGTAGTGAAGATTGTGAAGTGGGATGTAGTGAAGATTGTGAAATGAGATGTAGTGAAGATTGTGAAGTGAGATGTAGTGAAGATTGTGAAGTGAGATGTAGTGAAGATTGTGAAGTGAGATGAAGTGAAGATTATGAAGTGAGATGTCGTGAAGATTGTGAAGTGAGATGGAGTGAAGATTGTGAAGTGAGATGTAGTGAAGATTGTGAAGTGAGATGTAGTGAAGAATGTGAAGTGAGAGAGATGTGGAAAGTGAAAGATTGTGAAGTGAGATGTAGTGAAGATTGTGAAGTCAGAGATGTAGTGAAGGTGTGGTAAGATGTGGTAAGATTGTGAAGTGAGATGTAGTGAAGAATGTGAGTGAAATGTAGTGAAAGATTAGTAGAGAGAGTGAGATGTAGTGAAGATTGTAAAAAAGGAAATTGCAGGATGTAGTGAAGATTGTGGCAGAGTGAAGATGTAGTGAAGGATTGTGAGTGAGGATATAATTGAAGTTGTGAGTGGAGATGTAGTGAATGTTGAAGTGAGATGTAGTGAAGATTGTGAGAGTGGGATGTGGTGAAGATTGTGAGTGAGGATGTAGTGAGAAGATTGTGAGTGGGATGTAGTGAAGATTGTGAGGTGAGATGTAGTGAAGATTGTGAAGTGAGATGTAGTGAAGATTGTGAAGTAAGAAGTGGTAAGGATTGTGAAGTGAGATGTGGTAAAGATTGTGAAGTGAGATGTAGTGAAGATTGTGAAGTGAGATGTAGTGAAGATTGTGAAGTGAGATGTAATGAAGATTGTGAAGTGAGATGTAGTGAAGATTGTGGAGTGAGATGTAGTGAAGATTGTGAAGTGAGATGTAGTGAAGATTGTGAAGTGAGATGTAGTGAAGATTGTGAAGTGAGATGTAGTGAAGATTGTGGTGTGAGATGTAGTGAAGATTGTGAAGTGAGATGTAGTGAAGATTGTGAAGTAAGATAGTGAGATGTGGTGAAGATTGTGAAGTGAGATATGGTGAAGATTGTGAAGTGAGATGTAGTGAAGATGTGAAGTGAGATGTAGTGAAGATTGCGAAGTGAGATGTAGTGAAGGTTGTGAAGTGAGATGTAGTGAAGATTGTGTAGTGAGATGTAGTGAAGATTGTGAAGTGAGATGTAGTGAAGATTGTGAAGTGAGATGTAGTGAAGATTGTGAAGTGAGATGTAGTGAAGATTGTGAAGTGAAATGTAGTGAAGATTGTGAGGTGAGATGTAGTAAAGATTGTGAGGTGAACATAAGAACATAAGAACATAAGAAAGTGGGATACTGCAGGAGGCCGACTGGCCCATACAGGGCAGATCCTTTCACACCCATCCCAGCACTTCCATGTGCCTATCCAACTTCGTCTTGAAGCTCCCTAGCGTCCCCGATCCTACTATAGCACTCGGTAGCCTATTCCACATATCCACAACTCTATTACCAAACCAGTGCTTGCCTATATCCTTTCTGAATCAGAATTTATCTAATTTAAAGCCATTTGTTCTAGTTATTTCGTTATTACTGAGCTTCAGAACATCTTCCAATTTACCCTTGTTAATCCCACTTACCCACTTGTACACCTCTATCATATCTCCCCTAACTCTTCGCCTCTCTAATGAATGTAAGCCTAAGCTTTTCAGTCTTTCTTCATATGGAAGGTTTCTAATATTATGGGATCATTTTGTCATTCTTCTTTGTACTCTCTCCAAAGAATCTATGTCCATTCTATAATAAGGACACCAGAACTGAACCGCATAATCCATGTGTGGCCTCACTAATGCTAGGTAAAGTTTCAAGATAACGTCAGCAGTTCTGTTACTCACAGACCTAGATATGAACCCAAGAATCCTGTTTGCCTTGTTCGCGGCTTTAATACGTATTTTCCTGGGT